>NC_088201.1:120800688-121100688 GCF_037126465.1 Ornithodoros turicata | reverse complement strand
TGCAAGGGTACCATTACATAGAATAAAGTAGCTGGTACCGTAAATTTTAGACCTCTTCTTGGCGTGGGTGCTCAGCATAAAGAGTGACCTGTTAATAAACGTACTTGAGGATTTCTGAATGCGACTATCATATAGGAGAGAAAGGAAAGCAAACAAATACAACAGAGGGTGCCATTCATTTCTCACACTTCTGATTTCAGTTATTTATTGTTCTTCTTCAGCTTTCTTCAGCTCCGACATCTGATAACTAGAATTTGCACTGTATATCTACGCGAATAAAAAAGATGCAAAATTTCTGTGAGAAAATTTCATGGTTTTTAAGACCTTGAAAATGGCATTCTTAGGTTCCAGGGTATTCGAAGACCAGTGAAAACAAAGTACTTGAAGTATTATGTCTAGATACATCTCTTGCAGCTTTTGCATGGCAAATCGTTGTCTAGGAATGTGCGCGAATCAATGTGGATGTCCCTGGAATTAGAATCGTATTTCGTTACACTTTGAGATTACCGTATGCTGGTTACAAAAATTAAGGCACCTCCACTGACTCAAGTTATTCATGCGTGAGAAAATAGCTTTTACTTGCAAACAAACAGTTTCTTCACATTCATATGCAGCTTATTTGCAGAAATGCATTTCGAGAGTCTGTCCAGTACGTGTTCCCTGCATATATCAGAACGTAGTCTCACAAGGAAAACCACACGTAGGAAAGTATACAGGCAAGTTCCGATTTTACGATTCTACGGTTCTGAGGCTGGAACACACATAAACAAACACAACACATCCATACGGTATCGGGCTTTTTCGTCGATCGTCACTTTTCAACTCTTCGATTTCACAACCAAGGCAGCCGAGAATGGCGATGTTCGCGACAATGTTCATAATATAGCAGGTGTCCACCATAGTTGGAACCAACACCGGGAACTCATTTGGTGACTTACGACACGAAGTCAGAGTTCATCATACCCAAATTGGACAGGCGAGCAGCAGAACAAAGCATTAACTGCGGTGTCAACAGAATCCTGATAGCCGGCGAAAAATACAGTAAACGATTAGTCCGGGCTCGGTACTCCCGTTCGCAGCCCACCGCAAAGGGCCACACCCTGCGGGGAACTATTTTGAGACGCGGGTGCCAAAAGCCTTCGCTGCTCTGAGGCTGTCGACCAATCAGAGACGATTTATTTTGAAAGTTTGAATCTGAAGCGTTTGTATCGCAAAAGTTGATTTTTACGGCTTTATCTTTACACCGTGGATTTTTTCGTGATTTATTTTGAGGTGTTTATTCTCAAAGTTTATTTTGCGAAGTGTACACCAGAGTGATCCCGCATAAAATCACTGGCTGAGTCAAAGTGCCAACTGTGCCCGGGCAAAAATCTGGAGTGGGACCACTTCAAAGTTGTTTATTGGACAAGTCTCACTTTGAATGTGGGACCAGTTGAAATTCGGACCAGTTTCACCTGAAGTGCAACTAGTGGAACTGATCCATTGGTCCCCTCTGCAAGTGATCCGGGATCCGGCCACTTGGCAGCTGGGACCACTAAATGTATAATGGAAAATAATACGTGGAAATGCACATATTGCTCAAGTAAATATACTGTTTATTCTGCTCAGAGCATACACTAAGCAGAAAGAAATAATCAATGCATCTCCATATATACGTACTACGTAGCATAAGTCTGATCACGCACTGTGTCTAGACAAAGCATATGCCTAACTGTGCGATGCACTCGCGGGCCACAGGGAGCCACCTCACATCTTCCATTTTCTCAGAGAAGATAACACAGGACACTCCTGTTTTCCATGCAGGTCGCGACATATACCCTCTTCCTCTTCACGATACCTTCGGAATCTGTATCTCTTTGAGTTCCTCCTAAGTTTTTAAAATGAAACATCTAATTAATAGTAAGCAAAACATCACGGTCATCACTCATATCTTCGAACATCAGAAGCACCACCACGTGCAGTCCGGTTGGCGTTTCACCGTCCGTTTCTTGTGAAAACTCTTCCGGGAAATCGACAATGTGTTGCGCAGGGACCACTGTCATCGCATGCTTTAGAAAGTGCACTAAAACGCACGCAAATACTGCACAGAAGTTACACGATCCGTGCTACGGCAACCGAAGACAAAACGAACTCACCGCAACGCGTCCAACTCCTACCAACTGTCACCTGTCACTCTCGCCTCTCTGCTCTCGCGTCTCGCGCCGTTTGAACGTTTGAATTTGTAGTAGCCGCCGTGGCGCCTTCATGGTTCTGCATTCCATCAGCCTCTGCATGTTAAGCTTGGATGTCCTAAAAGTGCGCGTGCATGCTCCGTATGAGGCACGGCCACGTCATATGCAATCGGCATGGTGTCGAGGAATGAACGTGGTGAAATCATACGATTTTGCTTTTTTTTGTTTTTACATTTACCACGTGATCACGAATCGGGTAACTATCGGGGATTTTTCGGGGAGCGACCTCACAACTTTTCCCTCTCGCATTTCTCCTTTCTCTTGGTACTGAGGTACTATCGGCATAGCCTCGGGTTCCTGCATTCGATACCGGCCTTTGCAGAACCAGTAGCCCCGTTGCCGTCCCAACCGTTTCCGGGTCTTCTGTGCTACTTGGGTTACTTTCCTCATCTCCCACCCCTACCAAAAAATTAAGCGGCGAGGAGGACACTACAACTAGTGAACAAGTACGATATTTGATGGTTTGCTGGGGCAGATGTAATTTCCTCTAGCGAGAGATCAACAATATTCTAAGTACACAATTTTGGAAGCTTCAGTACAGTACTACCGATATTAACGTACCTTTACCGTTAGTTCATATACATCCATCATTTTAAAATTTTGGACGTTAGACCAAGCACCTCACGCAAATAGTACATGAAACTGACTACAATGGACGCGATGCATGGAAGGATTCGGCGGCCAGTCGAAACAATGGGAGGAACTGGCCTTCTAAAATAAATTTTCGCGCTCGAAAACATGAGGGATGGGTAATTTTCTTCTAGTCGTAATAAAGTCACTCTCGGTTTCGGCACAAAAATAGATAAAGTTGTAAAGCTCTCCAAGACACTTGTACTCAATTACACAAATGCAATGCCCTATAGAAATACGTACTCCTGAGGAGCAGTCACCACGTTGAATGAGATGATTGAGCTTACCTCCACGCATTTTTACTTCTGCCCGGTTGAATCCAGCCACGCTGCCGTCCTCAGCATACCAAAACGCCAGTTTAATGTTCTTGTTGAGGCCTTCATATGTCGTTGTCTCAGGCTCCGTGATAAACTTGCGGGAAGTATCGCTTCCATGCCGTCTTTGTTGTAGCTTACGTGGACGTATATTGAGTATTGGCAGCAGACTGCTGCACCGTTAACTACATGTGTTTGAATGGAGGCGCCAAATGGTCAAACCACGAACGCCACGGTCTACTAGTTCATAGTTCATCTTTCGTGGAGGCACGGCGCCAGTCTGAGATGACTAAGAGGGGGCTGCTGTGAGAAATTCTATGAGAAAGAGTTCTCTTACAGATCTCTTGGGAGAAATTGTGCAGTTATCTGAGAAGCCGTGAGAGATCTCAAAGAGCTCTGCATCTTTTCTCAAAAAACCATCCTTGAGATTTCTCATAAGATGCACCATCAGAACTTCATTTAAGGGATTTTGTGTGAGAAAATATGTTCCCTGTAAGAATGTCTGTAGGAATCCACATCCTCTGTGAGAATTCCTAAAAGAAAACTCTAATCTTGTATGAAAGTTTGTAGGATTTTTCAATAGGAGTGGACAGCGAAACTGTAACTGTAATTCAGAACATCTTGTCTAAAACGTTTCTCTTTTTTTCGAAACGAAGCTATCTGAAGATGTTAGAAAACCACAAATGCCCTTCTTTTAGATGCTGTTTTTACATCACAGCTCGAACAAATTCCGCCTTTGGTATGCATGTGTGTGTGTCAGTTAAGCACTCAATTTTTTGCCGTGTCCGCGTGTCCTTCGAACAGTGGCCATGAGTTTATTAGCTCGAATATGGCAGACAGTCTTGAAGAATCGACTGCAGTACTGCATAGACATCGGCGCAGTTGCATTTGTCGTAGAGAAGAGTCTTCGTCGGGCCACAGAGGTAGTCGTACATCTCCAGGCAGCAGGGGTCAATGTTGTCAGGTTCCACCACCAAAAGGAGGCAGGTGTTATCTGTTCTGGATACAGTGCGATGTAAGACAAAGCCTGATTGAGGAATGTATTCCATGCACGATTACCCTTACAATTTGACGTATTATTGCACGCAATAACGTAGCTGCAAAGCATAATGGAGAAATAATCGGACCAGCTATATTGTATGTTGCTTACCCATAACAAGCAAAATTAACGTAGATGGGTAGAAATCCAGCGAACCGGTAGAGATGTAGGAAGGGAGTTGCCTCAGGACAGAAGCCGCCGATATTTCGAACAGAGACTGTTCTTCTTCTGGGCACCGTCCTCATCATTGACATGGTATTTAAAGGGTTAGGTGTGACGTGTTTAAAGGTTCATGCGAATTGTGGGTCAACAGCCCGGAGGGAAGAAAGGTCCGTACGGGTTTTTACGGCGGGAGTGAATGGCTGCTTTGTTAGAGTGTGGAGGGGATTATGCGAACGTAGTGATCTAGGCTACAGACCGGTTGCAGAAAAATGGAAGGTTCACGAACACGTGGACGAAACGGGACAACAGGCAAGAATTCGCAAGCATAGCGAAAGATAAGGAGGTTAGTGGTTACGTGGGGAAAATTCCAGAACGAGCAAATTTTTTTTAAATATATATTTGTAATACAAAGTTGTGGCATGCAATAAAGAGAGCAGAAAGCAGTGGCCATGCAGAACATAACAGATGATAATGGAGGTAGATGGGAAAAGCATATTTTATTTGTGAAGTGTTTCTAGGGTGCCTTGTGATTTGTTGATACCGGACGGGTGAAGAGCGTTGAACTTGTATATGAGATAAGACTCCCTATCACGTCTGTCACGTGTGGATCTAAACCCGGTTTCTAGAATATATAGTTTAATGTTGTCAAAATTGTGACCAGGAACGTTAAAGTGTTCGGCGACTGCTTTGGGGAGTTTGTTGGACGTGTCGGTTCTGTGTCCGGTAAGGCGGTTGTTCATTTGTTGGCCGGTTTCACCAATGTATTGCATAGAGCAGTCGCCGCATTCAATGCAGTATATAACATTGGAGCTTGTGCATGTGAATGCGTGGTTAACGGGGTGGGTGTAATTGCTCGCAGTGCTTTTGATGGAGTTAGCGTGTTGAATGTGCTTGCATGTTTTGCAGCGCGGGAGGTTGCAGGGTCGTGTTCCCGTGTACGGGGCGCTCGTTTTGCTGATTTTGGCATTGACCAAGGAGTCTGCCAGGTTTCTTGCGCGTCGGTATGTCACCTGTATGGGATTTGTGAATATGTTGTTAAGTCGGTCACTGCTTTGGAGGAGGGGCTCGTGCTTCTGTAGAATGGCTTTGATGTTTGGAAGTGCGTTGGAATATCTTGTGATGAAGCTTATTTGGCACGCGTCGGGATTTTTTCGGTTTTCCAGAACCTCGTTTCGATCGAGTGTGAGTGCCTTGCGACGGAATTCGGTTAGGAGGGAGTCTGGATAGTCCCTTTGGGCAAGTGTACTGCAGAGTTCGTCAAGCTTCTCAGCGTAATCTGTGTCGTTTGAACAAATTCTGCGTAGTCTTACACTCTGCCCATTAGGAATTCCAACCTTACAGTGACGCGGGTGGTGACTCTTGAAGTGAAGGTATTGTTGTTTGTCAGTTGGTTTTTTGTACAGGGTTGTGACGAGGTTGCCGTTGTCTAGTGATATCGTGGTGTCGAGGAAGTTAATTAAGTGAGTTGACTGTTGTGATGTGAACTTTATGTTGCTATGCGCGGTGTTCAGTAGATCTACGAACTTTTGAAATTCATGTTCCCCGTGTTCCCATACTATCAGTATATCATCGATGTATCGAAGGTACACCGTGGGTTTTAATGAGAGGGCGCTGAGAACTTTGTTTTCTAGGAACCCCATGAAGATATTTGTGTATGTGGGTGCAACAGGTGTGCCCATACTTGTACCGTGTACTTGTAGGTAGTATTCACCATTGAACTCGAAGTAGTTCAGTTTAAGAACCAAGTCCATTAGAGCGAGTATGGTTTCCGTGTCTTTTCTGGTGTTTGTAGTAGAAAGGGTATTGCAGAGGGCTGTGATTCCGTCGTTGTGTGGGATGTTAGTATACAGTGATGTCACATCCAGCGTGGCTAGTATTGTGTCCCTACCAAATGTACGAGTGTTGTTTATATCTCTGATTATTCTGAGGAGGTGGGGTGTGTCTTGTACATGCGATGGCAGTGTTGTCGGAATATGGTTTAAATAGTGGTCCAGGAATTTCGAGAGTCTTTCTGTTGGTGTGTTGTTATTAGATACAATTGGCCTGCCGGGGATGTCAGCCGTGTAGAGCTCGTTGGCGTGTACCTTGTGGATTTTGGGCAGTAAATAGAAACGACCTGCGTCTGTGTTTGATGGGGTGAGATATCTGAGGTCATCACGTGTGATGAGCTTTCGTTCGTGGAGGTCCTGTATGGTATGGGTTATTAGCGCCGTGTACTCCTTTGTTGGGTCATGGTCCAGTTTGAGGTAGTGTTGCGTATTGTTGAGTTGCCTATGTGCTTCAGAGATATATTTATCTGTGGGCCAGATGACGATACTCCCACCCTTATCTGCGGGCTTGATAATGATATCATCTCTGTCAGCTAGCGCATTGATGATGTCACGTTGTGTTTTAGTGAGGTTGTGACCACGCGAGCTTTGGGAAATACCGCGAAGGATGTCGTTGCTTACTTGTTTAATGTACAGGTCTAGTGCGGGTTCTCGGCCGTGATTTGGTGTCCAGGTTGATGGTAGTCGGAGGTCGTTGTTGTTTTCTTGTGTTGTATGAGCGAAGAATTCTCTAAGGCGTAGCCGTCTCGCAAAGTCTTATATGTCTTTGTGGATTTCGTATTCGTTAACAGAATTGAGTGTAGGGCAGAATGTTAACCCCCTAGAGAGGACTTGTGGTTCGTCGCTGGTTAGTGAGCGTGATATATCTATTACGGTGCTTGCGTCAGCGTTTTCTCGGGGTGGCTCAGCGATGTTGCGGAGAGTTGTGGTTGTGGTGCTGGAAATGATTTGTTCGGCTGCTGCGTGTGTCGTGTTAGTGGGTCCGGTATCCGTGTCGTTGTTGGAATTAGGTTTTCCGAGTTCTGAGTGTTCCTTGTTAGCTAGCTCGCGGTTGAGTTGTTGAATGTGTAGTTCGAGAGTGTTTGCCTCCGCGTCGGTGAGACTGATATTGTTCATATGGGCCTGGATCGTAGCGAGTTGCGCGTGGCACTGTTTCTTTAATATTTCAAGAAACGTACGGGCTGTGTTGTTAAGGGCTGATGCCCACTCTAGCTCTAGTTCAGGTGTCAGTTTTCCTAATGCAGGAACTGTTTTAGGGGTGAGGCCTTTAGGTACTGCGTTGTGAGTCAGGTGGTAGGTGTAGATCCGTAGATGATGTAGGTATCGGCTACGTTTCTCCATGAGTTTTCGCATTCGTAGAAAGTTCGTTGACTGCATGGTAGGCTGGTGATTAGATAGTCAACGGTGTTTTCTGCGTGATGTGCGCGTGCGTCGTGTCTGTGGGGTCGGTGGCTGTGGGGTCAGTGGCTGGGGAGACTCGCTGTGTTCCTCGATGTCATCTGTCTGTGTTTGCGTGCTTGTGGTTTTCCGTGTCACAGTTTGCGTGAACTTTGTGTGTGTGCGGGTTGTGTTTGGAGTGTTGTCGTTTGCCGCGTGTGTATGCGTGGGTGCAGTGGTCGTTGTGGTCTCCTTAGATGCCATCGTGTGTTCTGGCGTGTTTGCGGTGCTGGCACCTGAAGTGTAAGCTGGTTGAGGATGTTGTGTTTGAGCGTTTGTCAGTGCAGGACGGCATCTATGGACCATTAGGTGTTTGATGTTGTGTGCCATAGCTCGTACGCCTGCGTGGTTTGGGTGGATGCCGTCCCGAGCGAGATGTGCTTCAGCGTGGTATTCGAAAGCTGCGTGTGTGATAACCATAACGTTGGTGTGTACCTGACGCATGTGGATGAGGTGGTTGTTGACAGCGCGCGCCTTCCTGTCGAACTCGTGTAGCCATGTGTCCTGGTATATGTATGTTCGGTGTTTGTTCTGTCTTCGGGGAAGTATCGTTGTCAGTACTATTTCAGCGCCTGGTCTGTTGTTTGTGATGAAGGAAACTAGTGTTTCGAATTCCTGGATGACATGTTGTGTTGTCGAGCGTGCGATGTCGTTGGTCCCTACGTGGAGTATGAAGTGCGTGATGTTCGGTGGGGCGGCGGTTACGTGTGTCATGATGTCTCGTATTTTTGCGCCGCTTGAGAAGTGTATGTGAGGTCCGTGTTCTCCGTGCGGGATGTGTTCGTGTATGTACTTGTAACAGCTATCCCCTAGGAGTGCGACATGTGAGAAAGAGAGGACGGGTTGCTTACCTCCTGAGGCCATCGGATCGTCAGTAGCGAACGTAGATGGGTAGAAATCCAGCGAACCGGTAGAGATGTAGGAAGGGAGTTGCCTCAGGACAGAAGCCGCCGATATTTCGAACAGGGACTGTTCTTCTTCTGGGTACCGTCCTCATCGTTGGCATGGTATTTAAAGGGTTAGGTGTGACGTGTTTAAAGGTTCATGCGAATTGTGGGTCAACAGCCCGGAGGGAAGAAAGGTCCGTACGGGTTTTTACGGCGGGAGTGAATGGCTGCTTTGTTAGAGTGTGGAGGGGATTATGTGAACGTAGTGATCTAGGCTACAGACCGGTTGCAGAAAAATGGAAGGTTCACGAACACGTGGACGAAACGGGACAACAGGCAATAATTCGCAAGCATAGCGAAAGATAAGGAAGTTAGTGGTTACGTGGGGAAAATTCCAGAACGAGCAATTTTTTTTTAAGTATATATTTGTAATACAAAGTTGTGGCATGCAATAAAGAGAGCAGAAAGCAGTGGCCATGCAGAACATAACAGATGATAATGGAGGTAGATGGGAAAAGCATATTTTATTTGTGAAGTGTTTCTAGGGTGCCTTGTGATTTGTTGATACCGGACGGGTGAAGAGCGTTGAACTTGTATATGAGATAAGACTCCCTATCACGTCTGTCACGTGTGGATCTAAACCCGGTTTCTAGAATATATAGTTTAATGTTGTCAAAATTGTGACCAGGAACGTTAAAGTGTTCGGCGACTGCTTTGGGGAGTTTGTTGGACGTGTCGGTTCTGTGTCCGGTAAGGCGGTTGTTCATTTGTTGGCCGGTTTCACCAATGTATTGCATAGAGCAGTCGCCGCATTCAATGCAGTATATAACATTGAAGCTTGTGCATGTGAATGCGTGGTTAACGGGGTGGGTGTAATTGCTCGCAGTGCTTTTGATGGAGTTAGCGTGTTGAACGTGTTCGTGAACCTTCCATTTTTCTGCAACCGGTCTGTAGCCTAGATCACTACGTTCACATAATCCCCTCCACACTCTAACAAAGCAGCCATTCACTCCCGCCGTAAAAACCCGTACGGACCTTTCTTCCCTCCGGGCTGTTGACCCACAATTCGCATGAACCTTTAAACACGTCACACCTAACCCTTTAAATACCATGCCAATGATGAGGACGGTGCCCAGAAGAAGAACAGTCTCTGTTCGAAATATCGGCGGCTTCTGTCCTGAGGCAACTCCCTTCCAAGCAAAATTAACGTTCTGCCACCAGTGCCATACGCAGACACTAGTTGTGCGATATAACTGAGGGGAGGGTAGCCATTTACACAAAGGGAATACGAAATCCTGCAGCTGCATTGCCCAATTGATGCCATACTTGTGAACCCGGCAGACGTCACGATCAATCCGATGCCATCGTACAATTCGCCTCTACGCAGCGCCCCGCGAATGACGTGAAATACACATGAAAACAAGAGTGGCTGCATTTCCTGCTCACAGTTGAGGGCAAGGGAATGTGCCTCTGGGGGAGCAACCAACCTTGCCTCAAAATCTTCCGTTCTTGTCGGGGATCATTTGCTCGTAGTATATTGGTCCGATAGTTTTTCTCAAAACAGCAAGCCAATCACTGCACCAAAACGACAATATGATAATATTCAACAGACATTTCGTAATTGAAATGGTCACCAGGGAAAATTAATGAAGAAAGCAGCTCCGAGAGATGGCTTGTACGGCCACAGCGTGGCCCAGTCACTAAAAAATATATCCCCCTTTATTGTAATTACAACATTGTGTTTTCATATTTAGGAAAAAAAATGTATGTTTAACGAGCGACCCTACACATGCATATACATATCCGCGTCTATGGTCATGTGTTTCCTTCTGATGAACACGTCATGTACTTTAAGAACACTGTTTCAATGTTTAACTACTCATTCGTCATTGTATATTGCACATGTTCTAGTAATACATCATAGAAAGGTAAAAAGCCCAGCGAACCGTTGAGGAAATGTCAACGGAAGAGCATCAGGACGGGACCCGCAGGTATTTTCAACAAGTGCAATTCCGCGTAAATCAGCTCGTCATTCCTCATTCAGGGTACCCCACCCATATGATAGGATGCATGTACAGTAGTGGCTCATGAATTGGCTGGCTCTGGTTAGTTTCGCAGGGCTCGCTGGTGATAGTTCATCATCTTGAACTGTCAACCGTTTGTGCGAGCACAAAGTGAGTCGCAAGAAGTCAAATGTGTAGGTCGTACCAGATATCAGGGATGTGCAGTAGTTAACTACTTGTAGTCAAACTACTGGTTAAACTTATTTTTGTAGTTAAATACAGTAGTCAGGTTACAGCGGGCTACAACTACTTCGATTTTTTTTTTACTTAGCCTTCCGTGTGCTTAACGGTCTTCTTTCTTTGTGGTTAATGGCCACAACTCTGTGACTTTCTTTATCTTGGGCTTTCACGGGGTGTCAGGACTGCATCCAACATGTTGTGACAGGACAGTCAGCTGTCGGAGCATTGGTCAAACAGGTTGAGTTAGACTGGTTATATGCGGAATGGAGGCATTCGTTGTCAAGTTTGCGAACAGAAAAGCGACGCCCCATGAGCACCTTTTGCGTTAATCAGGGTGCATAACGATCGAACCTGAACGAACGTGAACCTCCCATTTCTGTACCGAGTCCGCAGCCAAGATCACTTCGTTCACATAATCCCCTCCACACTCTAACAAAGCGGCCATTCACTCCGGCCGTAGAAGCCCGTACGGACCCTTTCTTCCCTCCGGGCTGTTGACCCACAATTCGCATGAACCTTCAACACCTCACACCTAACCCTTTAAATACCACGCCAATGATGAGGACGGTGCCCAGAAGAAGAACAGTCTCTGTTCGAAATATCGGCGGCTCCTGTCCTGAGGCAACTCCCTTCGCCAGTTCGCTGGATTTCTACCCATTTATATCACTACATCAGTGTTGTATGGAGGGGCGCGTGCTTGTTCCGAGCTCACTGTCTTCTCGCTCCCCATGCACCCACGCGTTATTTCCACGTGTAACCGATCACAACGAGGCTCACAAAATATCAGAGTAGTTACAAAGGCAACTACATCCTAGTAGTTGCAAAGTAGTTTTAACTACTGCGGCTGTGATGTAGTTGCACTGGTAGTTAAACTACAATTTGACGAAATAGTTAGTACTATGAACATAGTTACAGCACTTCTCTGCCAGACATATCGGAGGAAGTGCAATAAATATTGCTCGTTAAATAACACCCATTCACTTGAATGACGCAACGAGTTCAAGTTTAGATGAACGAGGGTTAAAAAGTAATATTTGGTACACAGTGCGTGGATGTTGTAACTTTACCTTTGGTTGGTTTAAAAAATATATCATCGTGGAATGAAGCAACAACAGAAACGGAAAGAACAACTGAAGAAAAACTTAACAGAAAAAAGGGTTCAAGCTACTGTCCTGTGTCATTCGTGCTTTATGTGGGAGCCCAATTTACGCCTTTATAGGTTGTCCTATCACGGATAAAAACCTTGTGATGGTACATACGGGGGTCGCCTCTTGAGGTAAACTGTGATTCCCATCGTGCTTAAATTACAACCGACTCAACGGATGAATTGTGTTCCGACTGAAGATGTAACGACGACCAAGGAATACAAAGACAACACACGGTGAACGTCTTACTATCAACCTTTATTACGAATAATGGCCAGAAAAGGGTAAAACACACGAGATCATCAGCGCCCTCCAGCACCCACAACACGTTATCAGCCCTATCGCCCGTATTAATGAACGGTGTAGGCATGGTAACCAGGGCTCGGAGTCTAACACGTTTTTTCCGATTTACGTTTAAAGCGTTTCCGCTTAAACGTTTTATGCGCCGTATAGATTAACGTATAACCTGGAAAACGTTTCCTTATGAAACGTTTAAAGGTTTTGTGAATGCGAAACGTTTAAACGTGTCGTTAATCTGAAACGTTTAAGTGTTTTGTTAAAATGAAGCGGTTGAACGTTATGTCAAGGTCGTTTAAACGTCTTGTTAATACGAAACGCAAAGCATTTCGAAACGGATAGCTGTTTAAGCAACTTCTTATCTTTATTAATGGGAAACATGGACGCACCAGGCATTACGGGGACAGACACAGAAGTTATCCCCGTTCTGCCTGGCGCGTCCATGGTTCCCATCAGTAATTACCAACTACGCCAGTTTCTCACTGCCTTATAAGTAGCTTATTACTTCAGTTCATATTTGGCTTTTAAGCAACCCCCCCTCCCCTCCCCTATTTGTGTTCATTCTCGTCGTACATTTCGTTATGAACCGACGTGTTTCGCTATAGTTCTACACATGTCGAGCTCGTAATGGCGGTGATGACGTTTGAATCTTTTGGGTTGTTTATACTAAAAATTCCCTATTTATCTTCTTTACGCGAGTAGTATTTTGGTGAAAAGACCAATGCGGTAGATTGCCACATTGAGTGACTACTTTATCCTGAAGCATGCAACCTGCTCTTTCCTACTGGTTCCCACTATTCGACTCTAAAACCAGAACATTTGCCAATCACGCGTTAACAACCAATCACTCTCCTGAATGCTATCATTCTTGCGCCAGAGTGGGAAAAAGGGATGAGCACGACTTTTGTGGCATGATGCGCTAACGCGAATTCCCAGAAAGAGCGGTACACCTCCCGTTATGAACAAATTGGGATGAAGAAAAGGATAACACCCAGATTTGTAATTCTGCCGAACGATGTCGAAGAGATAAAGCTCCGTTTCTGGAGTGTCAGCGATCCCAATGCCATGAGCGCACGTGGAGCGGAGTTCTGTGTACGCTGCGAGCTGTGGCAACTCTCTATTAACCACCACGAAACGGAATAAAATGCGTCTGTGCCGTGACTGTTCTTTATTAAACGTAAGACGGTCACAAATGAGCGGGACAAAGTAACATGCCACTTTAACGATACCCTGCTCTGTCTTTCAAGAAAAGTAAGCGGTAGTGTTTAGAGGAGGAAAGGAAACGATTAAAAACGATCATGTAAAAGAAAACGATTAAACGTCTCCTAGTAAAATGTTTATATACGTATTCGTGCCGCTGTACGTTTGTGCTAACGAAAACGTTTAAACGTATCCTGTGAAGACGTTTAAATGCGTATACGTGCTGTTGAACGTATATCTAACAGAACACGTTTAAACGTGTTCTAATAAAACGTTTAATGTGTGAAACGT
Source organism: Ornithodoros turicata (assembly GCF_037126465.1). NCBI lineage: Eukaryota > Metazoa > Arthropoda > Arachnida > Ixodida > Argasidae > Ornithodoros > Ornithodoros turicata. Next base: position 121,086,983 of record NC_088201.1, on the reverse strand, counting down.
GTTACGAACCGCGTTTCTTAGGAACACGTTTAAACGTCTTGACGTTTAAACGTTTAACATAGAGCTCTAGTGGTAACACACATTTTCCCTATCTATCTGCCGTGACTCAACCGCCTCCCTTAGATGGCGACCTACAGACTTGCACGCAATTTCCGTCGATTCGAATAATGGCAAACACCCACCAACTCGAACATGCATGTCCAGATGCGGATCTTCCCCGAGGTTCACTAGTTCGTTCCTATGTTGACGGTAACGCTCATTTATACAGAGGTCCGTCTTCCACATGTAAGGTTTCCCACAGGACAGAGGGACCGAATACACCCCATCGATCCTGCACGATATATTCTTGTCTCAGTGCTCCACCTGGTGGCAACCCACGATAACCGGCAACGAGACCAACTTACACCTCGCGCTCTGGACAACATTAATTGCGTGTTTTTGTCCTGCTTTTTTACATATGTGAAGTGCCATGAACATAGGGAATGCCTACCACAGGACGCGAAGGGTCGACCACCTCAGGCTCTCCTGGTGCCCACTTCCCCAGCATTCTTCGAAGTACAGCTCTGATGAACCTGGTGCTGACACGAACGAGGGAGTCGCAACACCCGCTCTGACAGTTTTTGAATACGAAGAAGAATAGGGCAAGACGGCTTTCTCTAACCTGTTGGCGTAGTAGAAGCAATGATGCGGCACCGCAGGCGACCTTCCACAATCCTCATGTCGAAAAACTGCAGAAATCCCTCTACAGGTCTCTCAGTAGTAAAGCAAAAGCAAAATAGGTTGCTGATGCAAAGCAAAGATGTTGACTCGCTCCCCCCAACCCTCTGCCGAACAGCAACTAATCATCAACCTATCTATACGTGTGGGCTATCGGAAAGTTCGCCTCATGCAACCTTCCCTCAATCCACACGAGCCAAAAAGATTTTGCTGCAAAAAGATCCTCAACGTCCACAGAAATAACGTTGAACTCACAACCATTAAAGTGGGACTCCGCAACAAAATCACCACAAAGGTTGTAGTATATCTGTAACCTTTGGGATGCCAGGAACATGTGTACAAAATATCTCGTTCCGAAACTGGGCAGATTTTATTCAAACGAATTTATTACGAAGCGTGTACTTCGCCTGTGTGAAGCAAGATGGCACTGAAAGCACCACACACTGACGTAGACATGCGAAATTTGCAAAGATGCAACAATAAATAAATAAATAAAACGTTTTCTCTCGGGGTTTTTCTTCCCCCGAAAAATTGGGAAATGGAAACAAAGGTGGTTACTGCTCGAAGCATTGCCGGCCAAACCACAGCATACAATGAGGTAGAAGTATTGTTCATCCTTTAGGCATAAATGTAGAGCAGAGCATCACATGAGACTGCTGTCTACTCAGCGATAGGTAATTCGAACAACCCGTCTACATGACCAGAACTCCGACATTATGTGAACGCGATGGCGATCGCTTGGAGCGGCCAGACGGAGCTCTAAGCTGGTGGTTGTTCGCGGAGTAGAGGCATCTAAGGCACTGTTGGCGGGTTGGAACGCATCAAAGGCACGAAAATTTACATTTCTGAACTTTGTCGCCTGCTTTCCAGGGCCTCGCATCTCTATGCTGACGTCATCCGGCATCCGGCAAAGGAGGAGCAGGTTTCGAAGCAGACGACAATGCTCGGTGACGTCGGGGTGTCCTCCTCCAGACGAACCGCCGCGGTATGGGGGTCTGTTTTCTGCTCGTCGCGTTTTGGTTTCGGTTTGCTATTGTCATCATTTACGACTTTATTACTCGCGCAAATTGAATGCGAATGTTGTGCTCAGTATCGAGGGGCTGGTTCGTGTTCGGTATGATGCTCCATTTCTTTTTCTTTTTTTCGAATCCTTGCGAAGTTTCCCTTTAAGGTTATGAAGGCCCCTGGCTGGATCACTCAGGATCGCCACCATAAATGGCTCATTATTGGGAGTGAGTATAGTCCTTCCTCGGGAACGTCGCCGCAACACCCTGCCATGTGTCACGCTCTCAGACAATGGGGCAGAAAGGTAGATCAGGCTTTTTGGGACTTCATAGCGAAGAACATATTTACGAACTTCTTGCTGATCCTCCTCACCTTGTTGGCAATCGGCACCACTTCGGAAGCTTCCAGAACCCCTATGACCTCTCTTTTGCTCTCCCCGTAATTTCCTTAACGATGACGGGCTCGAAGTTCCTGTTGATTGTCGCTAACGACTTTGGTTGCGTCAACGAATCTAGCTTCTTTATCACCAAACAGGTGATCACATTCCAACTCTAATATCTCACTCTTAACTCTGCTTCGGCAAACTTGCCTCCTAACCCTTGGAGTGCGCCTCACAGCAACGGCGTCGACACAGCGAAGGTAGCTGTCGGAAGGAACATCCTGCCAGATGGGTGTTGTGTACTCTGTCCCTCACAAAGTAGCGAACTTTGGTCAGAAGATTCAGAGTTGGTCGTGCATGTTGGGGCTTGTTGGTGTTTGCCATTGCTCGAATCGACGGAAATGTAAGGCAGCAGATCGCATCTCAGGCAGATGGATGAGTCAGGCAGATAAGTTTGGGAATATGCGTGTTAGAACACCCACCGCAATGCTCGCGCACAAACAAAAATGTTCATCTATATGCGCTGATAAGTTGTTGTCTTATCTGTTGGGTGTTGGAGGTCGTTATTTATCTTGCATGTCTTTCCCCCTTTTTTTTCTGTCCATTCATCGTAATAAAGGTTGAAAGTACGACGTTCATGTCCCCAAGCAACACAATGTACTGAAAGTCGAGTGCAATAGGGGTGGACGGGTAGGTGGAAGGCTTTGAACAAACTTGTGAAACTAAAGAACGTTGATAAAACACATGCCGGCCACCAATATTGCACTCGACTTTCAGTACATTGTGCTGCTTGGGTTGTTTTGTGTTTGTATTCCTCAATCGTTATTACGTCTTCAGTCATCTATCACCCGGCCCCTTTTGTAGCTTATTTCTGTTCCTTTCGTACTACTATCAAGGTGACGGGCTGTTTCATTCTGCGAAGCCCATATTTTTGCGCTTTAGTCCCCTTTTAACGGGAAAATGCGAAGTGGAGGGTTATGCAAATACCTTGTCATATTGCTTTCAAGGAGAGCAGGATCTGTTGGCGCAGGCACGCTACGGTAGTTAACGCCATCGATTGCGAAAAGTACAGCTGAGGAATGCGTAGGAGATAAGGACGATCGTCTATATGTCTAGGCAAAGTAGATGAGTGACAGTGAAATAGTGCTGGGCTCAGGTATTTGCGCAAGGTAAGACAAGACATTACTACTAGCCACAACAAATTGCCATCTATACTGGTCAGGACATATTGAACCAATCTTAGGACCGAGAGTCAAGGTTTCACGTTAATATAGCTGCATAACTTGGTCGACATGGGTGACACGATGAAAGGCTATCGCGAAACATAAAATCATATTGCATGCACCTGAGACACTGTGCAAGCTTGTGAAAATATCGTAAGGTAAGCAGGTCACGTCTGTTTCGCAGGAGTAACCGTGCCAGTACATATGCTGGAAGTGAACTACGAAATGCGTCTCTCCTAGAAACCCGTCCCATTATACGATTATACTGTAAACTAGTCACACAAATTCTTTCATGATTATGTGTCTTCGAACTGGAATACACGAATTACCTTCCGAAAGTGACGATTCGGCTAACTACCCCTTGCTGTTAATTGAATCTGACGTAAATGTGACAAATTGAGCGCTTCACGTAATAAACGAATTGTGTGTGATGTCGAAACATTGATGCAGCTGTTTCGATGCACTGAAATGCCGAGACCCAGAGCTAAACAAACATGTTTCTTACATCCAAGTTGAATAGGGTTGTAGATGACGCAATTCCCACACTTCATGTAAAGAACGAGGAATGGAGCGTAGCCCCAGTTTGGATCTGTAATGGGAAAATACAGACGATATTACGTGCACACATATTTGTTCTACCTATTGTACCTAATATTTACAGGCGAAATCAAACGGAGAGACTGGATGCCCCCCCCCCCCTTTATGCAGTCTCTGCAGTTCGCCACCACTCCTGCTTGTAACTTACTTCATTTTCCTCGCATACTTTTTTTTCTCTACTCACTTTGTCACCCGAAAACCAATAGGAGTGAACATCTCTGAAGGCTCTTTGTGTCATTCACATAGTTATGTGTGCTTCACAGTCGGTCATATAGAGTCCTTACATGGACAACAACTGAAGTCTCGGAGTTCCAGAACGAGCTAAGCCATATTTGTGAGAACCGTAAAAAAGAAGATTGTGCGTGCACGACACAACTGAGCTCTTTTTTTCCCCACAAACTTTTTTCTTTTTTATGCAGCAATTTCTTGCGGATATGGGGATCTTTAGGGCACTCTGGCCTCCTGAATTGCTAGTGGCTCCATGGGGCGACCTTTCAGCTACCTATGTTAATTGTTGGTGGTAAATTGATAGAATCATCTTGGAAATTAGCTGCGCACCTCTCAGTGCACATTAATATGGTAGATAGTGTTGAATGTCCGTCGAACACCTTATGGACTGCTTAGGCGACACACTACAATTTTTATTTTTGGCAGTGGTGTGTTAAATAGGCAAACAAGATGCGCTCCTGCGAAAAACGATGAGCGCATGCAGGTGAGCTACAGCATGCACGAGGGGCTCCAGTTCCGTACACCTTTAAAGGGACTATGAAATTTGACGGACCCCAATTATTATTAAATTAATGCTGGAAACGGTTCTTCCTGTAGAAAAATTAAGATGCTAGAAGTTTTTCCGAGCGAAATTGCTCCAATCTACAAAAAGCGCGCTTCAAGTTTTTCTTCAGCATTTCACCTCGCCCTTTCTATATGCTCATTCTCGTATGCATTGACCAACTGTACGCCCTGCCAGATATCATCCGTTACGTCACCGGTGCACGCAATGCCCGCCGACAGGAGTGTGGTGCCTGTCGCAGCAAGCCAGGTCGCATTTGCGTCTTTCTGATACTCAAGAATGTCGCTTTTCTTTGTTGCCGGCGTTCGGTAGCACGCAATAATGAATTGCTTTTTGTAGTAAATCGCTTGCTGCCGGTATAACATGTCAGCTGTACTTAGCGGCCGGATGTAACCATCTTCTGCTCAGCGGCCCATTACAACAAGCAACGCAAGCTCGCACAACTCCGCGGCAAGGACGTTTTTGCTGCCCAGATACGCGGGCTTCTAGCGATTCACCGCAACGTTCCCAAGCAGCACGCCAATCTTGGTCCAACATTTGACACATATTTGCTGCCAATATGGGACCAATATGGGGAGTGTAACCAGGCTCCATACTGGACCAATATGGGCTGCCCCAAATTGGCAAGCACTATTTACGCCAATATTTCAGCGATAACGCCGACGGGGAGTCTGTGTAACAATAAAGCATTATCCGGTTTAATATCCACCACTGCTATTAATTCGATCTTCTTTTTGCTTTTTCAATTCTGCAGATCTTCTTATTGATCCATGTTGCGTAACATAACAAAAACAACACTGCGTCAACCTAAAAATGAAGAACAGGAGCTATGTCCATCCTGCTGAAGCACCCATGCAGTTCTACCGAACTGCCAAACATCCCCCAGAACCCTTCATTGGGATCGCAACATTGTATGCACCAAAAATTTCCAACCCACTCCTAGAGCACAACTTTCGTGACGCTGACTCACATACGCCTCAGCAATTCACACTGCCCGAAGTACCTTGAACCTAGCTTTACAAAAGGGGTATCTCTCCCTATCAAACGTTGTGTTGTCGTGCCGCATTCTGTTATCATTACAGGAACCAGCGACATTTGAGCCCTTATCAAACGTCCGATCCGAGTATCGCGTATGCGCATTAGTTGTAGCACGCCTGATTTCGCTGAAACGACCACGCTCGTAGTCGCTTCGACCGATTCGCATCGAGAAGCAAGATGGCGGCTGTTTGCAGCAAGTGAAAAGTTTACTTGTCAGTAGTATGGGATCAGCTCAAGAAGCCGGCAAGTCACACAGTCGCCTGGACGCCATTAATTAGCAAGTAGAGCTAATTGGGACCCCCCACATTAATCAGCACCCTCCAGAGAGTCATTACACTAATTGGGGACCATTTAAGACACGTCCAGACCACTGTGTGAGTTGCCGGCTACTTGAGCTGATAAAAAATTAAAAAATAGGTAGAAAATAAAATGAAAATATAGAAATAGAGTGGAGAGAAGTTTAGTTGAAGATCAACGACGTCATCTTGAAGAAAGCGTCCCGGAACGGGCGCTGACCGTCGCTGGGCGACGGAGCACAGAGGCAGGTTGCAAAGCATCGCAGCACCAGTTCCGCACATCCTGTGACGTCAGCTGTGACGTCATCATGGCATGTCTGGGCAAGTTAGGACAGCTCTGGACATGCAGGGAGAAAAACACTCATAATACAGAGGCTGGGAAAGCAAGAGTATGCAAACCATCATTAGCTAACAAGAAAAAACAATTAGTTACACAACAAATGAGCCCACCAGAACAGGAGTGCAGAACGATGCGACTGCTCCATCCGAGAGGCAGGCAGAGAACTGACTCGTAATGGTTTTTCTCCTGTATAAAGCCCCGCAGCTGCATCCCCTAGCGGTTACTTTCTCAACTAATCTCACAACAAAATTATTAAGAATCACGCCAGCGCTACTCCCGTTCCCAAGGCAGAAGATGATAGAAAATGCCGGAGATGCCCGGACAACAGCATCCAGCACCCGACGTGCACGGGCACGAAAATCGCAAACAAAGCGGGAACAAAGTTGACGAAAGCATTAGTCGCAAACAAATCACCTCACCACAGCAGGAGCGCAGACCGATGCGACTGCTCTCCGTGACAACCAGCCAGAAACTGAGCGAGCGCGGGGAGCGCACGTCTGCTTTCTGCGACAGCCGGAAAGAAACTGACTGGGGCGCCGCTCCGCGGCCGCTACGCATACGCGCTCCTAGCGCCCTCTGGGGCGACCACCTCCGAGAGGCTAAGAGTGAAGAGCATTCCTGCGCCCCCTGCTGGCCGTTCTCATTGGTCGTGAGGCTAAGAGAGAAGAGCATTCCTGCGCCCCCTGCTGACCGTTCTCATTGGTCGTGACGTCATCCTATTGTCTCAGGGCTACCCTGTTTTTTTCCACTAATGCTCCTTTGGTCAATCTACAATGAAGCCACAGTATGACGTCATCATGCACCTGCGTGGCTCAAGGACGCGTACGCTCTAGACAGGGGACCTATTATTTATTGAATCACTATCCCATGATTATTTCCTTTATTCTTGTATAACGATTGAATAGGAAACTATTGCAGAAGAGCACCATGCATGAAAGCTGATCGTAGGAATTCCAAAGTCTTACTAAATGAGACTTGCAAAAGAACAAAATATCCTAGCACGTAACTCCATCAACGACAAATAAGAGGACTAGACACTCAACAAATTAACACAGAGTACGGGTAACCAGGAGCGCAGAACTCAGGGCAGCACTATCGTCAAGACAACAATGTTCCTTGTCAAAAGAGAAAAAAATACTAAGCGTCAACAAAGGAAAGCATGCATATCAGGGCATGTCAGGACACGTCAGGACAAATCGTACGACTGCTGGGCAACAGAGGAAAACAAACACTTGAACAGAGTGAAAAAGGCACTCACCATCATTTTTCCCGTTCACAGCATTCCCTCATTGTATATCCGCTCGTCACAAAATCCACCTGCATCGTCGAACACCATTCACCAGTGACGAACCACACATCCGCACCCCATCAGAGGCAGACAGAACCCCACCGAAGCTACGCTCTTCCACTGACGGCCAACGCCAGGAGCAGAATTTGCGTGTCGAGACCCGTCAGTGTCCAAGAGAGAAGTGAATCCTTGCGCCCCCTGCAGGCCGTTCTCATTGGTCGTGACGTCATCCTATTGTCTCAGGGCTACACATTTTTTTTCCACTAATGCTCCTCTAGACAAGGTCAACCTGAAACAATAGTCTCTCGGTATGACGTCATCATGCAGGTGCGTGGCTCAAGGATGTGTACGCTCTAGACAGGGCACCTGTTATTTATTGAATCACTATCCCTAGATTATTTCCTTTATTCTACTATAATGATTGCATAGGGAACTATTGCAGAAAAACACCATAGACAAGAGGAGATTGTAGCATTTCATTCCCAAAGTCTTACTGTACAGGAAAAAAAATGGTTCAGCAAGACATAAAGTCACACACCTGTCCCCCTCGCGGTTACTCTCTGAACTAAATGAATCGCAAAATAATTAAGAATAGCTCTACTCCCATTCAAGGCAGCACTATCGTCAAGAATATTCCTTGTACAAAAAAAAAAACTACATGTAGAAGGAAAGCATGTCAGAACAAGCCCAGGCATGTCAGCACATGTTTGTCAGACAAGGGGGGAAAAAGCGAAAAGAAACAAAGAAGGAAACCAGCATCAAACTATTTCTAAGCACACGCACTCCTCTTATTCAAAAACAGTGCTCATCATAAATCTGCCCAGGACAATACACACTATTTTTCTATTGCCACACTTTTTTCCAGTAACGGTCAATGCATTGCTACAGACTGCGTGACGTCATCACATCCTGTCTGAAGAAGAAGACACTGGCAAAGACTCCTATTATTTATTGAATCGCAAGATTATTTCCTTTGTCCTACTCTTAATGACATTGATTCTCTCATTAAAATTCAACAAAAAAGCACCCCGCATATTAACGATTTTCACCCCAAAGGCTCATCATGGTCACTAGAATTACAGTAAACTGCCACTGCTCTTTTAAAATAATAAGTGAGACCACTCAACATCACCTCCAGGCTTATGTAATACATGACCCTTTCTATGCTCATACATTCGTTGTCTGAGACTACACCTGTGAGCAAAAAAGGCGCGAAAGCCAGGGGGCAAAGTTCCATTCGCGCATTGCGAGCAAAAAGGCGCGAAAGCACAAGACAGAACGCCTTTACGGGAACATGATGGCATTCTTACCATATTAATGATTATTGCATTGCAGTTTAGAAAAACTACAACTAAACTATAATTTTAGAAGCCCATTAAAATTCTACTTTCTATGGAAACTATAATTGCCCTATTACTTGGATCGCTATTAATGAAGCGCTCCAATTTTTTCTCTCTTCCCATTTCAGCCTTGTCATGCAGGGAAGCAGACTCACATCCAAAATAATTAATTTACACTGAGGATGCCGTGCTTCAGGAATTCCTATCCTGCGCTCAGATGCAAGCATTTCTTCACGGATACAGCTGACTTCCTCAACATGTCGAACACCCAACAAAATCAAACAAACAATCAGAGAAACCCTATTCTCAGCTGTACCATGCGACTGTCTTCTTCGTAAAATCGGTGATCTGAGGAAGAGAGCAGCGAGAGCGCGCACTTGTGCTTGACTTAAAAAAACCTGAAGCATATGCCAATAAAACAAGAAAAAGACACTCATGTCTGGTATCTGATAGTGCCACATACACAGACGCATTGTCGCAAAGAAAGCACAGGACAGGGATACACAAATTTCCTTAGGTGAGCAGGGAAAAGGCTTAAGACCTCAGGAATAATAGCAGAGTCACTGGACATCGCTACGCGGCTAACACAAGATAACAACAACAAGATAATAGCGGCGGGTAAAATTGCAACACTGCTAAACAAGCCCCGACATGCCATCATGACGTCGCAAACCAGGAAAAAGAAGCACGCGCGCGCACACAGCAGCTCAGGAATGCACAAGGAGAGGTGCTTTATAGGAATTTCTACTCCACACACTCAGATACCAGCATTTCTGCACAAATACCTATAACGGCTGACTTCCTCAACATATCGAGGAAAGCGAATACTGACACTCAACATATAACAAAAAACAAACAAATTCCATTCTCATGAACTCTCTCCTCTGCCGAGCGGCTTTCTCCTGCTCTACCTGGATGCTGACTGTTTCCCTTCATCTACATTCCGAGTAAAAGCCGTGAAAGGAGAAAAGAACCGCGAAAAATTACACGCATGTGTGCTCCAATAGCTGTAACTGCAAGAAACCGTAGCGCACGCCAATACACTGAGAAAAAGACACCTATTTCTGCCACCAGATAATTCTTGCATAATGCCACATACACAGTCGCATTACCCTTGCGTAAAGAAAGCACAGGACAGGGATACAGAAATATCCTTAGGTGAGCAGGGAAAAGGCTTAAGACCTCAGGTCACCACACATCGCCACGCGGCTAGCACAACATGACACCAACAACATACTAGCGGCGGGAAGAACTGCAACACTGCTAAACAAGTCCAGACATGCCACGATGACGTCACAAATCAGGGGAAAAAGCACACGCATGCACGCACAGAGGACAACGCATTAAACACACGGAGCGCTCAGGAATAATCGTAGCGTTACCGCACATCGCTACGAAGCTCAACGTCTAACACAAGACGGCAGCAACAAGATATTAGCGAAGGGTAAAAATTGCAACACTACTGAACAAGTCTAGACATGCGACATCGAATGCGAAAACACTGGTGATCGGGGAAAAGGGCTAAGCCTGCGGCGGATCATCATAGAGCACACACAACTTCATTTTTCTATTTTGCGTAAACTAAACGCGGTCTGCTTGGAAAACGACGTACAAATTTTCTTAGGGAGCAGAGAAATATATAAATTTGTACTCCGTGCTCAGATACCAGCATTTCTGCTCAAAAACCTGCAAAGTTAAGCTCTGCTTACTTCATCAAGATATCGAACACCCAACAAAATCAAACAAACAACCCCACTTCCACTGGTAGAACACTATTCAGCTTTTACGCAGGAGGCTTTCTTCTACATAAAAAGTAGAGAAAATAAGAAAAGAGCAGCGTAATATTACACGCACTTTTGCTCGCATAGCTATAAGAGAAAAAAATTAATAAAAGAACGACGCACACGCTAATAAACTGTGACAAAGACACCCTTTTCTGCTATCAGATAATTATTGCATAATGCTAAATACTCATTTGCATTGGCCCTGCGTGAAGAAAGCACAGGACAGGGATACACAATCTATCTTAAGCGAGCACGGAAAGTCACTTCTACTCGAACAGCTTAATACCATAAAGTCTGAATTTTTGCAAAGAAAATAAAGCCTGAACAGCGCTACGAAGGTGACAGACACATACTAACAAACAAACAAACAAACACTTCTTCGAGTCTGTATTATCTTTTAAAAAATAACGAAAGCACACATTAAAAAAAATCAAATCGGCTAGGTAGCCTACCAGACGTTGTGCCTTTAAGTTGGCTGCACGCAATGCGCGGAAGCATGCTGTGAAGCCAACTTGCGGTTTTGCTGGATGCACATGAAGTCCGATTCCAATTGGAAATCGCGCTAAGGACGTGCCAAATGTGGAATTTTCGCAAGATTAATCCCAATACCTGGAATTCTGTTCATTTTAGCGGGAATGCTGGCGCTTGTGCTCCATTATTCGAAATTTTCGAATATTCGAATTTCTCGATTATCAAATTTTCGAATACGAATAGGGTTCGAATATCAACAATATTCGAACAACATTCGAAATTTCGAATATTCGCACACCTCTAGTGAATACTGACACTCAACGATATATAACAAAAAACAAACAAATTCCATTCTCATGAACTCTCCTCTGCCGAGCGGCTTTCTCCTGCTCTACCTGGATGCTGACTTTTTCCCCCTCACCTACATTCTGAGTAAAAGCAGTGACAGAAGAAAAGAACCGCGAAAAATTACACGCATTTGTGTCACAGGACAGGGATACACAAATTTCCTTAAGTGAGCAGGGAAAAGGCTTAAGTCGTACCGCTCAGGAATAATCGGAGAATCACCGTTTATCGCTACGCGGCTAGCGCTTGAACAGCGCTAGAAACGTGACAGATACATACTAACAAACAAACATACAAACAAACAAACAAACAAACAAACAAACAAACAAACAAACAAACAAACAAACAAACAAACAAACAAACACTTCTATTCATTTCTATTGATAAAGGCGTAAACCACACTACAAGAACAAAGCACGCTGCTTCAGGAAAGCGTATCAAATGCATCGTAACAGGACCGGCTCTCATAAAATAGCCTGCCCAAAACGAAGACTCACAAACACAAAGTCTATTCTCACAACCACATAAATCCATATTATTCCTCAGGTCAATAATTATCTAACCATCGTCAAAAGATGGCTCACTCCTGTATGCGATCGCAAAGCGATAGGTCCTCGTTCCGGATGTAATAGGATATCGCCACTCGGCCGACGCGAACCAAAAAAGAAAGAAAGGAATGCGCGTTCGCTATACCTCCACAAAGAAAACGGTGCCGTGCTTCAACGCAGCGCTCATCATACAGGAGTGAATTGTCTTCTTCGTTTTCCTTTTATTTTCTTGCACCCATATATTTTGCAAGAATACTATAGAGCAGAACGGACAAATGTGAACATCATTCGCTACACACTGTAGCTCTCATCATTTTTAAACCAAACCACTTAACATGTGTTCATAGGTCTTCACTAAATAGGTGAGCCGATAATGACTCAAAATGAAATGAAATCAAATAAAATAATCATTCCAGCATCGCTGGCTGCAAGCTTGGGTACCCTGCTTGGGTCTGCTGGCGCTGGAATAAAAGATTTATCGCGAGGGTACTACAATGGTGAGCTCTGCTGCTGTTTAAGCAGAGCACTGTTTTATCACTTAAACAGCAGCAGAGCTCACCATTGTAGTACCCTCGCGATAAATCTTTTATTCCAGCGCCAGCAGACCCAAGCAGGGTACCCAAGCTTGCAGCCAGCGATGCTGGAATGATTATTTTATTTGATTTCATTTCATTTTGAGTCATTATCGGCTCACCTATTTAGTGAAGACCTATGAACACATGTTAAGTGGTTTGGTTTAAAAATGATGAGAGCTACAGTGTGTAGCGAATGATGTTCACATTTGTCCGTTCTGCTCTATAGTATTCTTGCAAAATATATGGGTGCAAGAAAATAAAAGGAAAACGAAGAAGACAATTCACTCCTGTATGATGAGCGCTGCGTAGAAGCACGGCACCGTTTTCTTTGTGGAGGTATAGCGAACGCGCATTCCTTTCTTTCTTTTTTGGTTCGCGTCGGCCGAGTGGCGATATCCTATTACATCCGGAACGAGGACCTATCGCTTTGCGATCGCATACAAGAGTGAGCCATCTTTTGACGATGGTTAGATAATTATTGACCTGAGGAATAATATGGATTTATGTGGTTGTGAGAATAGACTTTGTGTTTGTGAGTGTGAAAATGTGAGTGTGTGTCTGTGTATGTGTGCGCGCGGGTGCGCGCGCTTTCCTGAACCAGGGATCCCACTTGACAAGTAAGTTCTTTGTGTGTGCCTTTTCATGTGACACGAGTGATACATTTATGTACTATTGCGTGGAATAGTGGCTTAAAAAATAAGGGTAGCAGCGCTTGCATTGCTATCTGTAGGATAGATCGAGAGCGTTTTTAATGGAATTACCTCGCGAACCTGGTGAAGTCTTCGTTTTGGGCAGGCTATTTTATGAGAGCCGGTCCTGTTACGATGCATTTGATACGCTTTCCTGAAGCAGCGTGCTTTGTTCTTGTAGTGTGGTTTACGCCTTTATCAATAGAAATGAATAGAAGTGTTTGTTTGTTTGTTTGTTTGTTTGTTTGTTTGTTTGTTTGTTTGTTTGTTTGTTTGTTTGTTTGTTTGTTTGTTTGTTTGTTTGTTTGTTTGTTTGTTTGTTTGTTTGTTTGTTTGTTTGTTTGTTTGTTTGTTTGTTTGTTTGTTTGTTTGTTTGTTTGTTTGTTTGTTTGTTTGTTTGTTTGTTTGTTTGTTTGTTTGTTTGTTTGTTTGTTTGTTTGTTTGTTTGTTTGTTTGTTTGTTTGTTTGTTTGTTTGTTTGTTTGTTTGTTTGTTTGTTTGTTTGTTTGTTTGTTTGTTTGTTTGTTTGTTTGTTTGTTTGTTTGTTTGTTTGTTTGTTTGTTTGTTTGTTTGTTTGTTTGTTTGTTTGTTTGTTTGTTTGTTTGTTTGTTTGTTTGTTTGTTTGTTTGTTTGTATGTATCTGTCACGTTCATAGCGCTGTTCAAGCGCTAGCCGCGTAGCTATAAGCGGTGATTCTCCGATTATTCCTGAGCGGTACGACTTTAGCCTTTTCCCTGCTCACTTAAGGAAATTTGTGTATCGCTGTCCTGTGACACAAATGCGTGTAATTTTTCGCGGGTCTTTTCTTCTGTCACTGCTTTTACTCAGAATGTAGGTGAGGGGGGAAAAAGTCAGCATCCAGGTAGAGCAGGAGAAAGCCGCTCGGCAGAGGAGAGTTCATGAGAATGGAATTTGTTTGTTTTTTGTTATATATCGTTGAGTGTCAGTATTCACTAGAGGTGTGCGAATATTCGAAATTTCGAATGTTGTTCGAATATTGTTGATATTCGAACCCTATTCGTATTCGAAAATTTGATAATCGAGAAATTCGAATATTCGAAAATTTCGAATAATGGAGCACAAGCGCCAGCATTCCCGCTAAAATGAACAGAATTCCAGGTATTGGGATTAATCTTGCGAAAATTCCACATTTGGCACGTCCTTAGCGCGATTTCGAATTGGAATCGGACTTCATGTGCATCCAGCAAAACCGCAAGTTGGCTTCACAGCATGCTTCCGCGCATTGCGTGCAGCCAACTTAAAGGCACAACGTCTGGTGGGCTACCTAGCCGATTTGATTTTTTTTATGTGTGCTTTCGTTATTTTTTAAAAGATAATACAGACTCGAAGAAGTGTTTGTTTGTTTGTTTGTTTGTTTGTTAGTATGTGTCTGTCACCTTCGTAGCGCTGTTCAGGCTTTATTTTCTTTGCAAAAATTCAGACTTTGTGGTATTAAGCTGTTCGAGTAGAAGTGACTTTTCGTGCTCGCTTAAAGGGACTGTCGCATCCGGAACCGTGGTTACGAATCCAATACCAATGTGTTCGGTACACTACCACCGAGCTATTTGCCAAATTTTCTCCTTCCAAAACAGGACCGGGTGATGAGGAATCGAATTTAAAAGATCCGGTTTCGTTTTGATCCTCGAAAGCGCCAGCGCCAACAACATCGCGTGACGCAAGGTCGAATCTGGCTAATCCGCTGTGAAGGACGCTGTCGTCTGCCGCCAAGTCTGGGGCTGCTTTGTTTTTTTCCGGCACGTCGCCCGTATTCACATGTGACACTTTCTAGTGACTTGGATACTGTCGCTACGCTTGCATCCTTCGCGTGGGATGTCGTTTGGAAACCGACGCAGCGTTCCCGACTCCAGGAAAACTTCCTTCGAAAACCTCGATGTTTGATTTCGCACGCCAAGGATACAGCTACAGCCAGACCACAGACGAAGCGAAAGTTGGAAGCAGCTACATCACTAGCGGGTATCCAGATGAAGCAAGGAGTGTTCATGCTGTCCGTGTATGCTCCTCGCATTTCACCGATAATGTGTACCTGGATGAGAACATCATGGAAGTGCAACTTGGATTGACACAAAAAAGGAACGAATTGAAACTTGACGCCGTTCCGACAGTGTTCCACGAACAAAGCGAGCCAGCAACTTCGACAGTAAGTCACAATGTCTATGTAGTTTCCCAATCGGGTTGTCACTATTGCGCGTGAGTAACTTAGCAGCAAAAGACGAAATCGGTACAACGTAAGGTATCCCCTAACCTATGATTAATAACTAGATAAATAAAATACAATAAACAAGTTCAAGTGATGTCATTCATATGAACGTGATTGACTTTTCTCGTTGTCGGACGCGTTATCATGAAACTTTCACTGTTACTGAACCTGTGACTTTTGTGGAATGTGGTAGACATGATTGGTTTTCATGTGTATTACAGCTGCAGGCAGTTCGACAGGGTCAAGCGCAAGTGGTACGTATATTACTTAAATACATATAATGTGTTTACAATTTTTGGACACAGAACAATTCGCAAACTATGAACCCCGATCACTAAAAGGAAGAACTGACGCTGTTTGTGTGCTGGTGTTAGAAACAGGCACTATACAAACAGTACCTCTGTCCGTAACATAAGCGCCATAACCCACTTCCCAGTTACCTTTTATCTCTCTGTTTGTGAACTGTTTGTGTGCTGTAGGGCGGCGGTTTTTGCGGTTGTCGTAGCCAACTTGAGGTGCACTTTTGACGTTCTGTGTTATAGAAGGACCAGGTGCTGCTGATCAAGTCCCATCCATCCATGAAACGGCATCAAACAATGTACGTGTGTGCACGGCAATTTCGCTGAGAGACCTGGTTTTTACACTAATGCCTTTACGACGCCTCTGACAAATTAGGATCTTCCAGAACAGTGCTTTCTTCATCCAAGTTCAAGAAGTAAAGAGAATGACTTCATGGCTTCTACTGACATCTCACAGCTACATGCCAAGACAAAATAACTTGACAGCAGGAAATGAAAAGAAAAAAAAAAGGTCCGTTTCAGGTCCACTCAAATCTTTGTGCAGAGGCTGACAACAACAACGCTATTGTGAGATGATGAATGATGCTGATGCAGCGTTGAGATTAAGCCCTTGTTTCCTTTTTTGTAATGCTATACATTACTGCTGGTTAAATGTAAAATGATGCACCTACCTCCAGACATTAAAGGGGCTACCAGAGATGTAGTGTCAATTCAACAGAAAACCTGCATGTTCTACGAGGCACTGTCACATAAGCATTGGCCAAATTTGCTGTCCTGTGAGCTTCGATAGGATATGCCGTAGATAGTAAGAGGCCTCTTACTGTAAAAGGGAGGTGCATTAATTGAGTAGTGGGGTCTGAGGCATGAGGGCCATTTCAGGATGTACTAACCCTTCTAAAATTTTACACTTGGTTATGCCCAGAGATCGATCCAGATCCCCCCCCCCAACACCCCGAGTTTTTTCCTGTGTACCACTGTTATAATGAAACCGTCCAATTTACTGTCCAATCGTCCCGTTTTCATTGCAATTGAAGTACTTACAAAACTGTTTATTATATTTTTTTATTTTTGTGAGTCCCCGCTTCAGATCCCAAGGGACATTGCCAGTGTGGTGCACGCTGATAACTGTCTGTGCATAGCAAATAATAAATATCTGTGCGTGAAGAGTTGGATGTGGACTTGTGCAATGGCTCTTGAATGGACAACACTCAGTCAACACAAAGATTTATTCACATTTGCATAACTTATTGCCTGTCATTATAACAATTATTATAATACATAGACAAGAGGTAATGCTCTGCCAAGGATCTCTGAAGTTACAGTCTTGAAAGCTGTTTTCAAGACAGTGGTGCTAAAAAATTGGATCAATGGCAGGTATCAAAATTTGTTTTGCTGTATCGAGGCAGAACAATCTTCCGTGGAAATGACAAATTTTGCACATTCCCAGACAGATGTATCACTTACTATGATAATGAGGTGTAACTGTACCATTAGTGAGTTATGAAATGTTACCTGAAATTATTTGACGTGTTATATCCCTCACATGCTATAATACTGCCAACGATAAGAAGCATTACACTATCATTAAAAGTATAACTGTCACTTATGGCCAGGTAGTTTATTGCTCCTGCCTATTCCTTTGCACTTCTCGGGATTACTGTGGTAACACAGATTCTGTTTCACACTTCTCAATTGGAAACTACGCAAGTCTATTATGGTGTAGGTGTGAACAGGAAATGAGGTACACTAAAGATGATAGTCCTGATAGGACCAGGATGGAAAAACGTTGGCGAATCATGCGGACGACACACCCAGGTATCTGTCGTCTGTTTTTCGGTCCAAGGAATCTCCAAACTCAGCTTGTAAACACACAATAAGCAGTGAACCTAACGTAGCTGTAAAAACAAAGCACACTTTCCTAAACACGTAGCATAGTTAATTTCCTGACAATCATTCTAATTCTAACCCGGCCCTTGAGTTGCACAATTGGTTAGAGCCTTCGTAACTTTCATGGGGCATTCGTCGTGTGTGCAAACAACGACGACAACTACGAAAATAAGGATTGCTCGACGTGCCTATCTATCGTGGGCACAGTAGGCGAAGACTGTGATCGTCGCTGCAATACTGCGGTAGATACACCACTAGAAGTTCTGGCCGATGACAGGGAGCTGGGAACAAAGTGTGATGCGTGCGTGTGGTGCGTGCCGTCATTGCACAACTCTACCACTTCACCAGCACTGCAGCATATAGGTACTCATCCAGTTCCTGAGGAACACAGACGCCGCACAAACACTTGGATTGTTTCCTGCGTCGTAGTGTGAATGTCACGGGATTAAGTATTGAGCACTCCGATCATCCTAAAGCAGTGGTCCTGAGGCTCGTTCTGTTGCGCTAACGCAGCTGCGGCACGTACATCACCAGCGACTTGCAGAATAAGCTGATCCGTCGAATATGGGCCGTCATCAGACATGTATATTCGTCACGGGAGCTATTACTAAAGGCATTTGAACAGCACGATTCGCCACTTCCGCGTTCCGAGTCCGCCATCTCCGTATGTGCCTTCGCCTTCGTCTCCCTGACCTTGCTCATGCAAGCTGCAAGCCGCGGGGACTCCTCTGGCTCGCCGCGTTCTTATTGGTCAGATTCCATGTGACGTTGCTAAAGATTCTCAGCAGGGAGTTCCGCTTGACGCCCGCTTCCGTCGTCTGCTGTAGCGCCGCTTACACACGAATTATGCAAAAAGTATTCCATCGATCGGAACGGGACTTTCGGAGTCATGGTCAGTGAAGGACGGGGAATCTCATTTCACTGTGGTTTCGGAATCGATCTGTGGTCGATGCGACTGTCCCTTTAAGATAGATTGTGTATCCCTGTCCTGTGCTTTCTTCACGCAGGGCCAATGCAAATGAGTATTTAGCATTATGCAATAATTATCTGATAGCAGAAAAGGGTGTCTTTGTCACAGTTTATTAGCGTGTGCGTCGTTCTTTTATTTATTTTTTTCTCTTATAGCTATGCGAGCAAAAGTGCGTGTAATATTTCGCTGCTCTTTTCTTATTTTCTCTACTTTTTATGTAGAAGAAAGCCTCCTGCGCAAAAGCTGAAAAGTGTTCTACCAGTGGAAGTGGGGTTGTTTGTTTGATTTTGTTGGGTGTTCGATATCTTGACGAAGTAAGCAGAGCTTAATTTTGCAGGTTTTTCAGCAGAAATGCTGGTATCTGAGCACGGAGTACAAATTTATATATTTCTCTGCTCCCTAAGAAAATTTGTACGTCGTTTTCCAAGCAGACCGCGGTTAGTTTACGCAAAATAGAAAAATGAAGTTGTGTGTGCTCTATGATGATCCGCCGCAGGCTTAGGCCTTTTCCCCGATCACCAGTGTTTTCGCATTCGATGTCGCATGTCTAGACTTGTTCAGTAGTGTTGCAATTTTTACCCTTCGCTAATATCTTGTTGCTGCCGTCTTGTGTTAGACGTTGAGCTTCGTAGCGATGTGCGGTAACGCTATGATTATTCCTGAGCGCTCCGTGTGTTTAATGCGTTGTCCTCTGTGCGTGCATGCGTGTGCTTTTTCCCCTGATTTGTGACGTCATCGTGGCATGTCTGGACTTGTTTAGCAGTGTTGCAGTTCTTCCCGCCGCTAGTATGTTGTTGGTGTCATGTTGTGCTAGCCGCGTGGCGATGTGTGGTGACCTGAGGTCTTGAGCCTTTTCCCTGCTCACCTAAGGATATTTGTGTATCCCTGCCCTGTGCTTTGTTTACGCAAGGGTAATGCGACTGTGTATGTGGCATTATGCAAGAATTATCTGGTGGCAGAAATAGGTGTCTTTTTCTCAGTGTATTGGCGTGCGCTACGGTTTCTTGCAGTTACAGCTATTGGAGCACACATGCGTGTAATTTTTCGCGGTTCTTTTCTCCTTTCACGGCTTTTACTCAGAATGTAGATGAGGGAAAACAGTCAGCATCCAGGTAGAGCAGGAGAAAGCCGCTCGGCAGAGGAGAGAGTTCATGAGAATGGAATTTGTTTGTTTTTTGTTATATGTTGAGTGTCAGTATTCGCTTTCCTCGATATGCTGAGGAAGTCAGCCGTTATAGGTATTTGTGCAGAAATGCTGGTATCTGAGTGTGTGGAGTAGAAATTCCTATAAAGCACCTCTCCTTGTGCATTCCTGAGCTGCTGTGTGCGCGCGCGTGCTTCTTTTTCCTGGTTTGTGACGTCATGATGGCATGTTGGGGATTGTTTAGCAGTGTTGCAATTTTACCCGCCGCTATTATCTTGTTGTTGTTATCTTGTGTTAGCCGCGTAGCGATGTCCAGTGACTCTGCTATTATTCCTGAGGTCTTAAGCCTTTTACCTGCTCACCTAAGGAAATTTGTCTATCCCTGTCCTGTGCTTTCTTTGCGACAATGCGTCTGTGTATGTGGCACTATCAGATACCAGACATGAGTGTCTTTTTCTTGGTTTATTGGCATATGCTTCAGGTTTTTTTAAGTCAAGCACAAGTGCGCGATCTCGCTGCTCTCTTCCTCAGATCACCGATTTTACGAAGAAGACAGTCGCATGGTACAGCTGAGAATAGGGTTTCTCTGATTGTTTGTTTGATTTTGTTGGGTGTTCGACATGTTGAGGAAGTCAGCTGTATCCGTGAAGAAATCCTTGCATCTGAGCGCAGGATAGGAATTCCTGAAGCACGGCATCCTCAGTGTAAATTAATTATTTTGGATGTGAGTCTGCTTCCCTGCATGACAAGGCTGAAATGGGAAGAGAGAAAAAATTGGAGCGCTTCATTAATAGCGATCCAAGTAATAGGGCAATTATAGTTTCCATAGAAAGTAGAATTTTAATGGGCTCCTAAAATTATAGTTTAGTTGTAGTTTTTCTAAACTGCAATGCAATAATCATTAATATGGTAAGAATGCCATCATGTTCCCGTAAAGGCCTTCTGTCTTGTGCTTTCGCGCCTTTTTGCTCGCAATGCGCGAATGGAACTTTGCCCCCGGCTTCCGCGCCTTTTTTGCTCACAGGTGTAGCCTCAGACAACGAATGTATGAGCATAGAAAGGGTCATGTATTACATAAGCCTGGAGGTGATGTTGAGTGGTCTCTCTTATTATTTTAAAAGAGCAGTGGCAGTTTACTGTAATTCTAATGACCATGATGAGCCTTTGGGGTGAAAATCGTTAATATGCGGGGTGCTTTTTTGTTGAAATTTAATGAGAGAATCAATGTCATTAAGAGTAGGACAAAGGAAATAATCTTGCGATTCAATAAATAATAGGAGTCTTTGCTGGTGTCTTCTTCTTCAGACAGGATGTGATGACGTCACGCAGTCTGTAGCAATGCATTGACCGTTACTGGAAAAAAGTGAGGCAATAGAAAAATAGTGTGTATTGTCCTGGGCAGATTTATGATGAGCACTGTTTTTGAATAAGAGGAGTGCGTGTGCTTAGAAATAGTTTGATGCTGGTTTCCTTCTTTGTTTCTTTTCGCTTTTTCCCCCCTTGTCTGACAAACATGTGCTGACATGCCTGGGCTTGTTCTGACATGCTTTCCTTCTACATGTAGTTTTTTTCTTCTTGTACAAGGAATATTCTTGACGATAGTGCTGCCTTGAATGGGAGTAGAGCTATTCTTAATAATTTTGCGATTCATTTAGTTCAGAGAGTAACTGCGAGGGGGACAGGTGTGTGACTTTATGTCTTGCTGAACCATTTTTTTTCCTGTACAGTAAGACTTTGGGAATGAAATGCTACAATCTCCTCTTGTCTATGGTGTTTTCTGCAATAGTTCCCTATGCAATCATTATAGTAGAATAAAGGAAACAATCTAGGGATAGTGATTCAATAAATAACAGGTGCCCTGTCTAGAGCGTATGCGTCCTTGAGCCACGCACCTGCATGATGACGTCATACCGAGAGACTATTGTTTCAGGTTGACCTGGTCTAGAGGAGCATTAGTGGAAAAAAAACTGTGTAGCCCTGAGACAATAGGATGACGTCACGACCAATGAGAACGGCCTGCAGGGGGCGCAAGGATTCACTTCTCTCTTGGACACTGATGGGTCTCGACACGCAAATTCTGCTCCTGGCGTTGGCCGTCAGTGGAAGAGCGTAGCTTCGGTGGGGTTCTGTCTGCCTCTGATGGGGTGCGGATGTGTGGTTCGTCACTGGTGAATGGTGTTCGACGATGCAGGTGGATTTTGTGACGAGCGGATATACAATGAGGGAATGCTGTGAACGGGAAAAATGATGGTGAGTGCCTTTTTCACTCTGTTCAAGTGTTTGTTTTCCTCTGTTGCCCAGCAGTCGTACGATTTGTCCTGACGTGTCCTGACATGCCCCGATATGCATGCTTTCCTTTGTTGACGCTTAGTATTTTTTTCTCTTTTGACAAGGAACATTGTTGTCTTGACGATAGTGCTGCCCTGTGTTCTGCGCTCCTGGTTACCCGTACTCTGTGTTAATTTGTTGAGTGTCTAGTCCTCTTATTTGTCGTTGATGGAGTTACGTGCTAGGATATTTTGTTCTTTTGCAAGTCTCATTTAGTAAGACTTTGGAATTCCTACGATCAGCTTTCATGCATGGTGCTCTTCTGCAATAGTTTCCTATTCAATCGTTATACAAGAATAAAGGAAATAATCATGGGATAGTGATTCAATAAATAATAGGTCCCCTGTCTAGAGCGTACGCGTCCTTGAGCCACGCAGGTGCATGATGACGTCATACTGTGGCTTCATTGTAGATTGACCAAAGGAGCATTAGTGGAAAAAAACAGGGTAGCCCTGAGACAATAGGATGATGTCACGACCAATGAGAACGGTCAGCAAGGGGCGCAGGAATGCTCTTGTCTCTTAGCCTCACGACCAATGAGAACGGCCAGCAGGGGGCGCAGGAATGCTCTTCACTCTTAGCCTCTCGGAGGTGGTCGCCCCAGAGGGCGCTAGGAGCGCGTATGCGTAGCGGCCGCGGAGCGGCGCCCCAGTCAGTTTCTTTCCGGCTGTCGCAGAAAGCAGACGTGCGCTCCCCGCGCTCGCTCAGTTTCTGGCTGGTTGTCACGGAGAGCAGTCGCATCGGTCTGCGCTCCTGCTGTGGTGAGGTGATTTGTTGTGTAACTAATGCTTTCGTCAACTTTGTTCCCGCTTTGTTTGCGATTTTCGTGCCCGTGCACGTCGGGTGCTGGATGCTGTTGTCCGGGCATCTCCGGCATTTTCTATCATCTTCTGCCTTGGGAACGGGAGTAGCGCTGGCGTGATTCTTAATAATTTTGTTGTGAGATTAGTTGAGAAAGTAACCGCTAGGGGATGCAGCTGCGGGGCTTTATACAGGAGAAAAACCATTACGAGTCAGTTCTCTGCCTGCCTCTCGGATGGAGCAGTCGCATCGTTCTGCACTCCTGTTCTGGTGGGCTCATTTGTTGTGTAACTAATTGTTTTTTCTTGTTAGCTAATGATGGTTTGCATACTCTTGCTTTCCCAGCCTCTGTATTATGAGTGTTTTTCTCCCTGCATGTCCAGAGCTGTCCTAACTTGCCCAGACATGCCATGATGACGTCACAGCTGACGTCACAGGATGTGCGGAACTGGTGCTGCGATGCTTTGCAACCTGCCTCTGTGCTCCGTCGCCCAGCGACGGTCAGCGGCCGTTCCGGGACGCTTTCTTCAAGATGACGTCGTTGATCTTCAACTAAACTTCTCTCCACTCTATTTCTATCTTTTCATTTTATTTTCTACCTATTTTTTTATTTTTTATCAGCTCAAGTAGCCGGCAACTCACACAGTGGTCTGGACGTGTCTTAAATGGTCCCCAATTAGTGTAATGACTCTCTGGAGGGTGCTGATTAATGTGGGGGGTCCCAATTAGCTCTAATTGCTAATTAATGGCGTCCAGGCGACTGTGTGACTTGCCGGCTTCTTGAGCAGATCCCATACTACTCTTGTCGAGTTACAGTGAATGTTATAGTACGATTGCCACGTATGTTTACTGTTTCGAACATCGTCACATCGAGCGTTGTTACATCAAGTTCGTCGTAACATCCAACAACTTCTCGCAGACGAATTGTCTGCGGGAAGTTGTTTGATGAAACGACAGATTGAATTATGCATTTAACAGGCTTCAACGTCCAATCTTGCCGTGCTCCTTGTGCATTTTTACAACATCGGTACGTACCATTTTCTGCATTTTCAGTAAATACGGGGTGTACACGGGCAATATTGGGTCTGATATTGCCTTGTTTGAGCCAATATGGGGCAATCCTGGCAAAACGGGTCCCGTATTGGACTCGTATCGCCAATGGCCTGCCAATATAGGTCCGATATTGTGAGATGCTTGGGTTGTATCGGGTCGCCGACGCAAAGTGTTTGGTACTAGCCTGGCGTTGCAAATTATACATATATACAGGGTGGTCCACCAACCATGATAGAATTTCATAGTAAAAAACGTAAGCCCAGGAGAGACATGATGTCAAGGGATTTTTTTTCTGCAAATAACTTTTGCCGCATATTGATTACATTTTTATTTCATTTCAATTGGCGGGAAGTTAATTTCTTGAATTGAACACCGAAATTTCCCAAAGGGAACCTGACGTTTTCTTTGCGGAAACGAGTTCCCGTGGTCATTTTACTCAGTATAGCACATAATCCCACTTGTAATGCAATGACAATTCTCAAACATCCCTCAGAACCCTTCACTGGGATCGCAAAACTCTATAAAACAAATTTCCAACCCGCTCCGAGACTACGAAGGAGCGAAAAACTTTCGTGACGGTGACGGACATACGCCAGAGCAACTCACGCTGCTTGTAGCAACTTGAAAGCACGTAACTTTACAGAAGAGCCATCCCTTCCTATCAAACATTGTGTTTTTTGCTTGACCTGCCGCAATTCCGTCATCATTAGAAGAACCAGCGACATTTTATCCGTATGAATCGTCCGATCCGACTGTCGCGCACGCGCATTAGTTGTAGGACGCGTGATTTCGCTCAAACGACCACACTCGCTCTCAGTCGGCTCGACCGATTGGCAATCGCATCGCGAAGCAAGATGACGGTTCCTTCCAGAACGTGGAAAGTTGAGTTGTCGAGTTCTAGGAAACGTTACAATGTGATTGCCACGTACGTTGACTGTTTCGAACCATGTGTCATCATCTGCGGGAAGTTGTTGGATATAACGACGTACTGAATTGGGCGTTTCACACGCTTCAACGTCCAATTTTGCCGTGCTGCTTAGGCAATTGTGCAACACGGGTACGTACCATTTTCTGTATTTTCAGTCAATACGGGGTGTACACGGGCAATATGGCGCCCAGAACGGGTGCACCAGTGTATATTCTTCGGAACTAGGCCACCGGGAGATCAGAAAGTTCAGCTCTAGGAAAGGAAGCTCTCAACCCCATATCAGGAAGGACAGAGTTTAGGTCCAGTCGCTCTCTCGTTCTTGCACCCCGTGTTTCTCGTTCACTGTAGAGTCATTCCAGCTCAGACGTTCCAGTGGTGTTGCTCGACCAACGTCGATTTCCGCGAAAAAAATATATGATGCTGGGACATGCGCAAATGTGCACCAGAACATTTTTTTTTCGACGCAGTTTAGAACGGTCGTAGGGCGGGATCGAATGTCGGCTGCGGGTGAAAAACCAGGGGGCGCTTTGGTGCTTGTGAAGGGAATACGTTTGTAAATAAATAAAAAATTCGAATTAGGTCGTCTCAAGGAAGGATAGCGTCATCTCTGACAGCTTCCGTACTTCAAGCGATCAACGCATTAAAACATACTGGGCAAGCAAAGTCAGCGCATGTTGTGCCAAGTTCGGGATTTTTTTCCTTAGCAATGGTTGGCTAATGTCAGCTGATTATATTTTTCTCCTGAAGTTAAGTACTAATACATTGCACAGAAGAAATATTTTATATCATGTGATGTATGGTTTGTTTTATAAAAAGAATCCGAAGTTGGCAGTTCGAGCAAATGTCGGCAAATTCGGGGTGCAAAAAAGGGATTTGTGGACGAGTTACGGATCCGAATTTAACACCGAATTGAACACACGTACACATAATTATCCCGGCTACGAATACTGAAAGTATCTCCAGGGCGTTTTTTGTTGATCGCGCGTGACGAATTTTTAAATTTGCCATAGTACGAGAAACATGAAACGGCGCGGAGCATTGCTTTCGCGACATGCAGCGGCGTCACAAATGGTGTTTTAGAGTGCCCTGGTTTTTCGCCCAGAGCCGACATTCGATCCCGCCCTACGGCCGTTCTACACTGCGTTGGGAAAAAAATATTTTTTCTGGTGCACGTTCACGCATGCCCCAACATCATATTTTTTTCTCGGAAATCTACGTTGGTCGAGCAACTCCGTTGAGACGTTTGAGCTGGAGTAACTAATGGCACGCCGGAACGTCTTGGACGATCGCATCACGGCATCATTCCTTAACTGGGACGAGATATATAATTTAATACTGCACGAGACATCCGAACCACGTGATGATGCAGGGTCCAGGCCAGTACTTGGTCGCTTAACCCTGAGCTACATGCATGACGACGAGGTCGTTCAACAATTTAGATTCGCACGCCCTCGCAAGATGAAAGCACATCGGCTATCAGACACCTTGCGGACAGCGCAACGGATAAACGTAGGCGGCGATGAGGCCCTCTGTATAGGACGTAGACGGCAGGCCGACCCAGTCAGATTTTGTGACACGGAGAAGCTATTTCGCCTGCGTTTATCTGCGTCCTCACTTGTTGCGTCCGATGTAGTGAACAACATTGCTACAAACTGCGATCATAATCTGCTCGAGCTAGCGTCTAACCGGTGCCTGACAACTCAGTGCCCGGGACAGCTCGGCACTGTAAGTACTATGGCCGCACATCTGGCCACAGTACGTTATAACAAATATTGTGTTCTGTATTGTTTTACGAAGGCGGTTAAAGTGAAGGAGCAACACTGCGATACCCTCTCTCACAAAATTGCTTCGTCCGTGACCACATCCTGCCCATCATCGCTCTGCCCTGAAAGCTTTCTTGACCTTTCGAGATACCATAGGGCTTCAATCCTCACTGTGAAGGGGCTCATTATTTCATTCCCCGCATCACCACCAGCAATGGTGTAGAGTATCGCCCCTGGCGATGAAACTCCCAATATCTCACAATAAAGTTATTGTTGTCACGCTTGCTGTTGAGGCAACACTGCATAACTGATGGGGCTCCATTGATGGTACAACCCGCCCCGTCCGCCAGCCACCAGAAGAGCAGGGGCTGTACTTCTCTGGCATTAACGACACCACTGTGTTAGGTATCAGGCGGTAATGTGCCTCTGACACTTCCATGGCCCTCAACAAGGAAACAGGTGCATAATGTAAAAAAACCCGAGACTAGGGAACACGAAGGGACAGACACAACACGAAGTCTCAAAGTCTCACGAAGTCTCTGAAACAGGCATCATGCAGGTAATTATTTTTCTTTTAATTCGGTGTGCTGCGAAGCAACTATGCCTATGAGATGCGTACAGATGGAAAGAGGGCAGCAGGAAGGAGTGGGAGACGCGAGGGAGTAGTATGTGTCCTCGGCCGACTACAGGGGGAACTGTGCCCATATTCGTCTTGAAGGTCTTCGAAAAACCAAGGGAAAACCTGAGACAGCGCACCCGGTGGTAGGACACCTCCCAGTACTTTGTGTAAGATATAGACATACTGAGGAGAGTCAGCTTGCAGTATCGATGTTGGTACCCAAACAGGGATCCTCCGTAAAAGTGGTCCCAACTCCCAACTAGAGCAATTTATGGGAGCACGGAACTTTGTCCTGTATGGAGGTACTGCCTATCCCCTGCGGCCCCTCCTGATGCGTCCGTACTGTGGTGCCTGTCTTAACGCACAATAACAGAAATTCAACGAAGCCATGAGCTCTGTCCGCGAGCTTGTGGAGTGGGGCTTTGGAAAAGTTGTTTAATTATTTGCTTTCCTCGACTTTAAGAATTATTAGAAATACCTCCTTCAGTACATAGGCGAAATGTACAGGGCTGCAGTAGATCTCGCGAACTGTCAAACTATTCTGTATGAACGTCAGACACCTCAGTTTTTAATGTACAGCCACCACTTCTTGAAGACTATTTGTCATCGATTTGGGATTGAGGCTATGTGTTTTTCTCACATGATCACCTATAGGTAAAATACCTTAAAGTAATCGTTCTTGTGTACCACCCTTCATTTTGGTCTAATTGGCTACATACTCTGATGTGTAACATTCTTGTGTAGGACAAGAAGGCTGTTTTCGACATCACTTCTGTAAGTACTGTGAGTTTTTTCTGCCATCATGTAGGTCAAAACAAATATAGGTCAAAACAAATATGTAAGTGACAATAAAAAGCAGAGGAGCACATGACTCCGAGAACTATATGTATAGGACATTGTAAAGAGGCGTTGAGGTGGGGCAGGCGGTATATGGTCATAGTTTTACAGCGGCACAAAAAACGCAGACATAAAGAGGCACGACAACACAATGTGCTGCCACTCAACTAACAAGAAGTTCAATATTTTAAAAGAGGGAACGTTGAAATATTAAACCTCTAGTTAGTTGAGTGTCAGCATACAGTCTTGACGCGTCTCCTTTTGTCCCCGTTTTTGCGCTGCTGTAGAACTATGAACTAAAGTATGCTTATGTAACTATGTATGAACTAAACTATGTATGAACTAAGGTATGCTTAATTAAAGTACTTTAATCAATAAATAAAACACCATGAAACAATTGCTGCTTCCAACGCAGAAGGTCATTCACGAGCGTTTGCAGTAGCACAGCCTGAATTGACTCCGCCTCTCGGGGGGCATGTCGGTGTCTTTCTTCCATTTCGAACCTTCTCGAGTCCGCTTCTTTTTTTATGTTGAAACATTTCTCTATCGAGCTGCTGGCGTTGCTGCTGTAAGAAAGCTCTCTGTTTCGTAAGACCCCATGCATCATTTTTTTTCTTTCTAAGAACTGTATTCCTTAAGTGATATTTTTTTACTGCGGATAAGAATATTTGTGTATGAGGATTGCAACTAAAACATCCTTGACAGTCTTGAGGTATATTCATCTCTCCGGTTGTTAGGAAAGTCAGTAAAAGTATATGAGAACCTGTATCCAGATATTTTTACGTGCCTTCAGGAAAACTGTACTGCATTTTCATGTGCTTACCTTGTTTCTGTAACTCGTCACTTTTTCCAGTAACTGTATCATCTTTTGATTGCACTTAGAAAAGTTACTCTACTGTCACTGACACGCGAGAGCTACATGTGATGCAACCTTACGATTGTCCGCATCACCTAATTATTTCTACCGCGCGGTCCTACTGTCTGGCATGTGCAGCATGTCATCACACAAGTATAGGCCGATTCTCCTAATATATGTACCTTCTCTGTATTACTATATTTTGTTTGTCGTCGTTTACTTTTGTGTCTAGGTCTGTATCAAGTCACTCTTTTGTTGACAAAAACGTGTCATTGTCTGCCCGGAGATGAGTGAAATATTTTTAAACCTTCAGTTGTCCATACGCGTGTAAGATATGCATTATTTGGTACCCCTGGTTACCTGATAATATGTTTTTAGTTATCTTTTGGAGAGCATGAGGAAAGTAACTACAAAAATATTGAGTACTTATCAGCAGTAATTGTTGTTGAAGACAAGACAGGACAGTGAGAGGGGATGAGCTGTTTACCGCTGAGGAGAAAAGAAGGGAATGAACTGAGAATGGGCGCGTTAAGCAGGCTCCCGAGCGCCATAACCCGGGTTTTCAGGGGAACGTACCCTTGGTGTCTCTACTTAATGGTGTTTGTGAGCCTATCCGGAAGCCTAGCGCCAGAGCCGCTGAGCGCGCGCCGCCTATCGAGCTTTCTTTTGTCGTCTGCTTTTAAGCAAACATAGCAGTAGATCATAGCAGTCATCTATAATCGTATAACTATTTAGCGCCGACATCCGATGATTCCGGAAACACAAAGAGCATGGCCGGTTGCAAGGTGTTCCAAAGGTCGCGCCATTTCGAAAGGCAGTATACCGGAACATGCGTCACGCTCCGGAACTGGCCTCGCTCTTCCCCAGCGTTCTCCGGCTCCCCGGCTCCGAAGAAGGGGTGCGCAGGGTGCACCCGGGAACGTGCACCGGAAGTCACTTTGGAGGTGTTAAGTGATCCCCTGAAAGAGGGAATGTTCCCGGAGCACGAACCTAACGCGCCCAATGTGGGATCGCGTCAGAGGGGACTCGAACGTCGTCGTCTTCGTAATTCGGAGCGTGGAAATATTCGACGTGCTGCCGCTCGCGAAGAAGCGTGATGAGCGACTTTGCCACCCATCAGATGACCTCTTCGTTGTGTCGACTACATCGGAAACCCCTGGTCCAAGAATTCTGCACCTCTTCATCAGGTACCGAAAGTTGCTCTGCACGCCTCGTCGTTCGCGTTACGTTCTCGACGGAGTGCATGATGCACGCCATTACTTGAGGAGGGAAATATATGTTGAAGAAACTGTCTTCGACCAATGTTGATGACTGCCTTGAAGTTTGTAGCGCACTGTCGTTTGGCAACAACTTCTCTCCTATAACAGACCGGTCGCTACAGACGAAACCTTCCATGGCGGTCGACGTTTTTTTGGTGCCACACCAATTTTCTTGCTGTGTACGTGTAAGGATGTTGACCGATGTCATGTGAGTAGATATTCTATGACCCAGATATTCTATACCCAGATATTCTATGCATATACCCAAAGTTCTGTTCAAGTCCAATCACTCTATAGAGTGTGGATGCTGTTCAGCATGTACTGGGCGGGAAGAATGGACGTTTAGTTGACAGGTTATGCGGTTTTTCTTCACCTCTGTCGTTCGAGGTTAGAATGTCGGTGTCTTGGCTCCATAATATCCTGGGGCCTGTCGTGGCTATGGCGAGGAAATCAGTGTTCGTTTGTTTTGGTAATTCCTTGGGCATTTGTTGATTATCGGTTTCCAGTTTCCCCGTCCCTTCCAAGTCATCTGGTCTGGGGTAGTGTTCACGGTCTGCTGTCCTATCATTACAAATGTCAACGTTATCGAAATTCATCACACGATCCATCGAGTCGTTCGCCCTATCTTGTGGAATCTGACTCACGTGCAATGCTGTGTTGCGACCGCAGTGGTCTGCAAGCAATGCATGCAGTTTCCGGCGGAGTACGGACCTTGCAATATATTAGCTTCAATTGTTGTGACTGTCGGATCATTCAGTAGAATTGACCACTGAGTAATCTCTGTCTTAGGACGGTCGATCACGCCAGACGGTAATGAGATACGCTGACGTTGCGCAATCATAGCAGCGGAGTGAGCGCTATGCGTCTTGTAGCTGCTGCATCTGACTTCTTGAATATCTTTGCTTCGACGTAATAGTTCCAACTCGATGTTGGTATTCCAGTTGCTGCGCGTATTCATATTCATGTTCTTCTTCGGTAAGTAGGAACTCGATCTACGTGTCAACTTCTGTTAGCGTGGCGTTAAGAATTGTGAGACGTTCCAGTCGTTCTTCAAAGTCGTTCAGCTCCTGTTCATTGCCGTTAATGCGCCGTTCCATATCATTTAATTAAATAAAACATTTGTGAGGTTTTAAATTCCATAGCATTTGCACATGGAGTGACACCCAAATTGGCGGCTGCAGTCGTTTCAGATATTATCTTCGTCAAGTTTCTCAATATAGTGTGAGCAAACGATGAACGAGAAATATCAATATTACGGGAGGTTTTCGAGGAACGAAACTTTGTGGGGAAGCATTGCGCCATCCGCGGAAAGTTTTTTTAGATCCTTGATTGAAGTTTGAGTAAATAGCAGTTACGTTTAGGAGACCTCGCAGGGGACCACTCGCCACCTCGAAGCAGTCAGGAAGGATCGCAACAGGGAAAGCGCAGTCCCCACAAAGTAAAGCTCATAGACGCCACTCACTTCCCTCCAACTGATCGTTCCGAGCCCCCCGTGGTCAGCTGATTCCCGAAACCACTCTACTACTAGCTATCCCTACTTGATACCATCCGGTGAGCTGTTACGCAGCCCACCGTGGCACTTCGCTCTGTGTATAAACGTTGTAAAAAGGGCACTTTGTTAAAATGGTCTTGTTAGAAACCCGTGCGCTTTCTGAACAGAAAACGTGGGTTCGGTGTTCAGAATCCAACATCTCCTCTGTCAAATAACAACAACAAAAAAGAAAAAAAATACGCTATAACCTTTTTAATGTTTCCCATGAGGCAAACGTGCTATACCTCAAGGCACAGTCTGTGAGGATTAGTTAGTTACTCAACTTACTTAACTCGCTTTATTACTCCTCAAAGTCAATACGGTGGTTCCCTTTCACTTTTACTTACATGTTGTTGTTGTTTATGGGGTAATGGAAGGTTAGCCATCCTGATGGAGGCTTGCTAACCAAGGGGTACTTACATGGGTTGTATACAACGTTTGCTGACATTATATCCCGGGCTGGATCCGAGAAGGGCCTCTCGATTGTACGCGGTGACTCTGGATGAACAGAAGGAAGGAGGCCAAATAATTAAATGTGTTCGATTTATAAGTGACGGACTCACCACCGTCGGCATTTCAAACAAAAAGGTCTCATCGCACCCAGGCATAGAGAATTATGACATTTACTGTTCGCACGTGGACAGCACGACAACACCAATGTATTCCAGATATTACTTACATCTGTCCGTTATTGTCTCTTAACGCATAGTTGTACGTTGTCATTTTATTCCGGGCTGGATTGAGCTGCCTTTGGATGAAACAAGTGTCACGCGCGTCTTCCATATGGTTCTTGTAGTATGCGTAGTAGGTATACGGGGTAGCAAAACACTGTGACACAGAGACGACATGAACATCGTGATTGTCGCAATACAATACAACGAGAAACGATGCACAATACATATCTAGATGCACCACAGACACATTACAGGTGGGTCTGAAGGCTGACTTATATAAAAGGTACTGCAAAACATGCACTTTGTTTTCGCTGCGTAGCTTCATAGTCTGTTGCTTAAAAAGTCTGTTGCAGTGCAACAAGTTCTACATGCGACAGCATTCATTTGCTAATAAAGTTATGGTAAAAAATCCCGGGGCGAGTGACGTCAGAAGATCACGTGGCACGTGATGTCCTTCCGTGAGGATGAGCGACACCCCACTGAAAGCCCAGCGCAAAGCCAGTGCCGTATTTAAAGGAGCATGGAAATGATCGGAATAAAATATGACGCGAGAAGTAGAAATTACGATTCTGAGCCCTGGGATACATATTCGCACAAAAAGTTTGAGCGTAGCGCGCAATCCCGGCACGCGATGGAGCTTTGAGTCTCGCGCCAGAAATGCCCCTCATTCGGCTTCCAGCCGCTGACGTCATGTGGCTGCGCCGTCTTTTTGTTTCTTTTTTGCGATCTCTGCGCCGGCAAGCCGACCGAGCAGGAAGCGTTGTTGTTTATCGGTGTCGTGGCAACGACAGGTGACGAACTGAACACTCTTTTTAGGCGACATGTCTACTCTTCTTGACGAAACGTTTTATGGAGTTGGAGCCTAAGCTCCGCCAGCTTCGATTTCGCCACACGAATGTACCGGCGGCGGGTAAGTGATGATGCTAAGTGTGAACGAACATTCGAATTGAAATATAGTACTTCTTCTTGGTTACAGATGCATATTCATAAAGACGCGGCGCAGTGACTAGTGTTTTTTTTTTTTTTTTTTTTTCATTTGAAGGGGTCGTCGACTATCATGACTTCTCCGTGTTGTGGTCAACACTATGGGCTCTGAACCGCATGGACACTTGCATCTCCGAGGCGAAAGAGCGGACCGATGAATGCATAGCTGTGTAACATTGCGCTTACCATATCTTAGTGATACCAAGAGCGCAACGTCTCCACAAGCACAACAACATGGATACCAAAATAAAGTCAGTAGAGTTCATCTACTAGCGACCTGTGGGAAACCCCGAAACACATGGCCAAATAAGCGTTTTCTTTTTTGAATGGCCATACGCAGCATACAACAATGGCACATGGAATAAATCTCCAACTGACAGGAATGTATTTAGTCGTATCATATGCTACACACACAGGCACAATACTGATTACTAATTAACGACACCTCAGCACAATCTCAACAGAAACCACAATCACGCACGATCCACCTCAACCCGGACCGTACACGGCAACGCAGAGGGTTAGCCACACCTTTTGCACTGCCCGCAGTCTTGTTTTATGCAAGACGTACGAGACAAATCATGTAAGAACGCAAGTGAATATCCAACACAAATAAATTGCAACAGCGTCTCAGTCGGTAAGTCGTTACAATTCCGGAGCTAGCAGACGATTCTGGCGAAGAGCGGACGCTTCCGGCAGCCAATGAAGTGCTCGGCTGCCTGACGTCACCACACGCCAGACTCGGCTTGGGGGAGACTGTCGCCGCGGAGCGCATTCTTGAAAACTAATTTTCTCTGGAAATTCGCGCTTTTCGAGGGAAATATTTTGCGTGACAGTTTGTGAAGGTAGTATGTTCATATCAAGCGGTGAAAAATATATCTTCCAAAATGGTTTCCATGCTCGTTTAAGAAATAGCCGAAGCTCTTTTGATGCACGTAGAATATGTCTTTATAAGTGCTCAAGGCCGCCATACCAGCACTGGACAAGTGTTTGAATTCCAAACAGTAGTGTGGGACAAGCACAGTGCTTGCCCACATCACGCTTCAAGAATAATACTGCTCTTGCCCTCAGAACAAAGAGCAGTCACTTACGTCTTCGTCTCCCTCCCCGGCGAACATGAAAGAACACGGATATGATGGGATAGAGCAACTGCTGTTTCGACCTAGTTGGGTCATCGTCAGCAATGCACAAGGAAGCGACCTTTAAGGGCGTGGCGTCAGAAGGTCACCTGCTACTTGATGATCTCCCGTCAGGGTGAGCGACTCACCACTGAAAGGCCAGTGCAAAGCCAATGAAGTATTTAAGAAAGTAAAATAGCCGAAGATCTTCTGCTGCACATAGAGTATGTGTTTATACGTGCTCAGCGCCGTCATTCATGCACTGGACAACTGGTTCGGCCTTGTTGAGCCATCACCAGCGGAGTGCAGGTAGACGACGTTTGAGTGAGTGACGTCAGAATGTGACGTGATGTCCTGGTCTGTCAGTGTGGACTGCGTCAATTAAGAAGCGATGGAATTTCATCTTGGATAAATTCATCTAGTTAGAAGGGATGAAGAGGTCCGAAGCATATCCATGCGTTTATGTCAGCCAAGATAAAAATCTCATCGTAGGAGTTTACGTTGATGATCTGCTCACTATCTCAAAGTATGAGAGCGAAATCGTCAAGCTTACGGGACGTATATCGCAAGAGTTTCACACAAAGGATTTGGGAGATGCAAGCCATATCCGTTCCATGCGGTTGAAAAGGGACAAGGATTGGACGTTGTCGCTTGATCAGATACTTTATGTTGAGGAGGTCCTGGAGACGTTTGTGATTGAAGATGCGAAAGGAAGCAAGTACCAAAGAGCGGACAACAGCAACAAAGCAGGGGGAGACCTGGAACACAAATACACACAAGCAGTTGGAGCGTTGCTGTACCTTGCGCCGGAGCAACCAGACCAGACTTCGCTTTAGCAACTACATATATGAGCCGGTTCAATCAATGTCCAACGGAAGAGAATTGGAGTGACATCAAGCATACCCTTCGATACGTAAAAGAGACGAAGAATTATGCACTCGTTTACCAGAGAAGTTGGAAGTGCATTCCAGGCTTTTGCGACGCAGACTGGGCAGGCGATCAAGCAGACAGAAAATCCTCAGTGGATTAGCGATCACGTTAGCTGCGGCGTTGCTATACCTTGGAGAAGTAAAAAGCTGTGAACAGCTGCGCTGTCAACAGTTGAAGCCGAATACTTGACCATGTGTCACGCCGCAAAGGAGGTGCTCTCCAAGGCAACCCAGAAGATGTGGGTTCGAGTCCTACAGCTGGCTAACCTTTTCAGCGACTTTCATCTTTCATAGGTGCTCTGGTTTCATCATTTTGTCGGTGAACTCGGAACTAATGATCTCGTAAAGGAACCGCAAGTTTTGTTCGTCGACAACCACGCGGCAATTTCTCTTACTAAAAATCAAGTCACATCTGAAAGAAGCAAGCGCATTGACCTTAGGTATTTTTTCCTGAGAGAGAAGATGGAAGATGAGAAACTTGACTTGCAATATACAGAATCGTCGAGAAACCTTGCGGATCTTTTTAGAAAAGTCCCAAACGGAATCAAAGCTCGTAGACATTGTGCACAGTTGGGTGTAACGAAACGGATGGACATGGTGTCAGTCCATAAAGGGGGAGTGTTGGTATTAATGTCGTAATGTGCTGCCGCCAGTGAGAGTGCGGATATCTTTCCTGTCTTGCGCGTATCGGTGTTATAACGGCTCGAGCACGACGAGCGCACGCATAAAACGCCCGTTGCGTGCACATTTCTAAGAGGTCCCAGTCCGCAGTACGCTGGCAGTCAACGTTTGAGAGAGCGGCTTTAGAAAGTCACGTAGCACGTGATTCCTCCGGTCAGGGTGTGTGGGAGGGCCATCGTCACCAAGACGCGGGCAGGCAACGTTTGGGTGGGGGAGCGATGTACCGGAAGGTGCGGTCAACCTGCTCTGTAGCTGGCGGCTCGGTGCACCCAGGGGCAGTGCCGTGTATACCAAAGGGAGTCTGGCCATTAATGGGACCTGCCTATATCTGGAGCTCCATCCAGTTTTTGAGCTGTCTGGCCAATCACGAGGCAAAATACAGTTCGCTATTAATCCCAGGCCACCCGAGCCATAAATTATCTGTATTCAATGGGTGCTGACATTTTCAGGAAACTGGATTGCATTGGATTGAACAGGATATTCCCTGACGACCAAGCATCATAATGGATTTTGCGTCCACTTTTAACGGCGCCATCTGGATGGAGAGGGGCATGTCGGGAAGACGCAGAATAGCAGAAGGGCAGAAGTAGCAGAAGCAGAATTGATTGGCTGGTATTTTAACTATAAAACATAATATGATTGAATCGAGATGGGGAAAGGTATCTACATGAGTAAAAGCATGTCATAAAATGCAAATTTTTGGCAGGCCGTAGCGTTTTTCTTGCTATTTGCCTGTGATTGCTGTCGCAGGCTGGGCTGCAACCGCCCTCCTAAGCCCTTGGATTATATATACAGGGTGTCTTAGCCAACTGTGAACATACTTTTTAAAAATATATATAACACTTTTTCCAAGTTTAAATCAATTGCAATATAGCATATGTTGAAGGGCACTCCCTAGGAGGGCATTAGCAAAGTCCAAAGGCAATGTCTTAATTAACACTCATTAATTAACTATTTAATTATAAAAGTTTCAAAAGTGTCCCAATGAGAACATCTGTTCCTTTCGGTCACCTGATATCATAGCCGTTTTCAGAACAAAAATCCGTTCGATAGATCGCCCGCAAAAACTCGTGAAGGAACGCCATTTTTCTTTATTTTGTTCATTGCGCTTCTTTGAAGACGCGTCTTTCCTTAACCCCCAATGTGAGAGGGAGAAAGATCACACTATCGCCTTTCGCCTTTCTGGAAAAAGATTAAAAGGAAACAGAAAATGCAACCCAAGATAAGGCCAGTTCCGATAGAGTCACCTGATGCATTTGTTTTTGTTTTCTTTCCTTAAGTTCAAGCTCATCTTCGACGCATGAGGCGGCACTGTACTCTATTCCCCTCTCACGTTAGGGATGAAGGAAATACGCGTCTGCGAAGATGCAAAATGAACAAAATAAAGGAAAAAAATTGCTTTCCTTCACTATTTTTTTGCGGGGGATCTATCGAACGGATTTTTGTTCTGAAAACAGCTACGATATCAGGTGACCGAAAGGAACAGATGTTCTTTGAAATTCAAAATTACAGATTAAGATGGCTTCTATGGCTGCACGCAGAGAAACAGATGCTCATGGAGCGATGCGACAGCAACAGAGGACACGTGTTTCGTGGTGTTTGCGGCTCGTCAGCTCTGGGTAGCTGTGCGACGTTCGGAGTTGTCAATCCAGGGGTCGCCCTGCGAGCGATATACACCTGGGAGGGTGACTGAGCACTCCACAATGCCACAGTGCAAGCCAGTGAATTATAATGAGAGAAAAAGCCAGAAAAAAAAAACACGTGTCCTCTGGTGCTGTCGCATCGTTCCAAGAGTATCTGTTTCTCTGCGTGCAGCCATAGAAGCCATCTTAATCTGTAATTTTGAATTTCAAACACGTCTAGTATCATTTACTTGTTTCTTTAATTGTTTTCCCCCATTACAATTCATTGGCTTGCACTGTGGAATTGAGGAGTGCTCAGTCACCCTCCCAGGTGTGTATCGCTCGCTGGGCGACCCCTGGTTTGCCAATTCCGAACGATGCGCAGCTACCCAGAGCTGACGAGCCGCAAACACGGCGAAACACGTGTCCTCTGGTGCTGTCGCATCGTTCCATGAGTATCTGTTTATCTGCGTGCAGCCATAGAAGCCATCTTAATGTGTAATTTTCAATTTCAAACACGTCTAGTATCACTTACTTGTTTCTTTAATGCCTTTTTTCCCTTATTATAATTGACTGGCTTGCACTGTGACATTGAGGAGTGCTTAGTCACCCTCCCAGGTGTATATCGCTCGCTGAGCAACCCCTGTTTTGCCAATTCCGAACGATGCGCAGCTGCCCAGAGCTGACGAGCCGCAAACACGGCGAAACACGTGTCCCTTGGTGGTGTCGCATCGTTCCATGAGTATCTGTATATATATATATATATATATATATATATATAGTGAAGAAAATTAGCAGAGGCTCTTTGGCTGCACGTTGAACATGTGTTTATAGGTCCCAAACGTCGCCACACCAGCATTGGACAGCTGTTTCGGCCTTATTGGGCCTTCATCAGCAACGCGTAGGTGGGCGAAAAGTGAAATAATAAGACTTGGACTACAGATTACAGGAACGTTAACAAAAACGAATTTATTTAATGGGCAATTTAACACATAGAAAAAGAATGGTCGCCGTTTCGACAGTGGCACTGTCTTCTTCAGGACTTTTTTTTCTCCCGACGAAGACAGTGCCACTGTCGAAACGTCGACCATTCTTTTTTTTTATCTCTGTGTTAAATTGCCCATTAAAAAAATTAGTTTTTGTTAACGTTCCTGTAATCTGTAGTTCAAGTCTTATTATTTCACTTTTAACATGAAAAACGGTTAGGAGCTCCTAACCGTTTTTCATGTTACGTGTGTGATTCCCTCCTCGCGGGCTCCTTGACAGTGTTTCTTTTTTTTTTTGTTCCCCTTTCCGACGTATCTATTTCACTTTTATTCAACTTCGTAGCCGTCTGATATATTAACCTATTTGTCCTATATATATATATATATATAGGACAATATATATATATATATAAACTACAACAACAATATATATAAACAACTATATATATAAATATATATATAGTTGTGCAAGGAAAGAGACGCGGACAACAGATTTGAGGGAAGTTAGAAACACTAGTTCATTTAATGGGCAGAAATTAAAAGTTGAATGAGAAACGGGGTCGACGTTTCGACAGTGGCACTGTCTTCGTCAGGACAAAAGATGCGCAGGGGGTTACAGATTGCTTAAATAGGTTTGGTGTGTGACGTCATCATAGGTACATGGCACGCCACAGGCGGTTGTCGGTGAGTCAGGTACGGGAATATTCCAGAAGGTCAAGTCCGGGTGGTGAGGTCATTCTCCTTTGGTCCCTCTCCGTATTTGGGGAAAAACATTCCTAGGCAGGGTGAGTGCTGCTTCGGACTTTGCTGAAAAAAGAAAGAGGAAAGAAAAGAACGGAAAGAAAGAAGCTAAACTAGGCGGCCAGATTTCTTACCTTTGATAGTGTTCCGAGATCTTTGTTAATGGTTGATTGGAATTTGTGAATGAGATAGGATTCGCGTTGTTCTCTGCACCGATCTGAGCTAACATTTGACTGGAGAATGAAAAGTGACACATTATTTAGAAAATGACCTGGTTGATTGAAGTGACGAGAGACCGGGAGGTTTGGCTTTTTTGTAACGTCAGACCGGTGGTTGTTGAACCTGATCCGAAATTATGTTTTGGTCTGACCTACGTATTGTAAATGGTTAATGGTTACGTATTGTAATGTAATTGTAATGGTAATTGTAATGGTTACGTATTGTAAATGGGTAAATGGTATTGTGCTTGGCACATTGCCGTCCGTGCGATGGTCGCAGGTGTCAAATATGCAAATTAATGCAAAGCGCCCAAGTACTTAAAAGCACTAATTCTAATTTTTCTGTCAAAATTAATGGTGACTTTGACTGTAATTCATCTAACGTCATTTATGTCATTCAGTGCGACATGTGCCAAGCACAATACGTAGGTCAGACCAAAACATCATTTCGGATCAGGTTCAACAACCACCGGTCTGACGTTACAAAAAAGCCAAACATCCCGGTCTCTCGTCATTTCAATCAACCAGGTCATTCCCTAAATAATGTGTCACTTTTCATTATCCAGTCAAATTTTAGCTCAAATCGGTGCAGAGAACAACGCGAATCCTATCTCATTCACAAATTCCAATCAACCATTAACGAAGATCTCGGAGCACTGTCAACGGTAAGAAATCTGGCCGCCTAGTTTAGCTTCTTTCTTTCCGTTCTTTTCTTTCCTCTTTCTTTTTTCAGCAAAGTCCGAAGAAGCATTCACCCTACCTAGGAATGTTTTTCCCCAAATACGGAGAGGGACCAAAGGAGAATGACCTCACCACCCGGACTTGACCTTCTGGAATATTCCCGTACCTGACTCACCGACAACCGCATGTGGCGTGCCATGTACCGATGATGACGTCACACACCAAACCTATTTAAGCAATCTGTAACCCCCTGCGCATCTTTTGTCCTGACGAAGACATGTCGCCACTGTCGAAACGTCGACCCCGTTTCTCATTCAACTTTTAATTTCTGCCCATTAAATGAACTAGTGTTTGTAACTTCCCTAAAATCTGTTGTCCGCGTCTTTTTCCTTCCACAACTGTAACACTTCGTGGCGGTTTGACTTTTCTACTACCCTCGACCTATATATATATATATATAAGGAAAAAATAGTCAGAGCTCTTTGGCTGCACGTATAGCATATGTTTGTAACTCAAACGTCGCCATGCCAGTACTGGACAGCTGTTTCGGCCTTGTTGGGCCTCATCAACAGTACGCAGGCAGGCAACCTTTGAGTAGATGGCGTCAGAAGGTCACGTAACACGTGATTCCTCCCGTCACGGTGAGATAACTCACTCACTGAAAGCGAACTGTTGATGAGGCCCAACAAGGCCGAAACAGCTGTCCAGTGCTGGCATGGCGACGTTTGAGTTACAAACATATGCTATACGTGCAGCCAAAGAGCTCTGACTATTTTTTTTCCTTTTATACTTCACTGGCTTTACACTGGGCTTTCAGTGAGTGAGTTATCTCACCCTGACGGGAGGAATCACGTGTTACGTGACCTTCTGACGCCATCCACGCAAACGTTGCCTGCCTGCGTACTGTTGATGAGGCCCAACAAGGCCGAAACAGCTGTCCAGTACTGGCAGAAAATTCACAGGTTAATCTTTCCCTACATTTGGGGCGATAGTACTGAACTGGTGAGAAGGACATGGTTGAAGGAACCGAGAGAAAAAGGGGGGCTAGGGGTTATGGATATCAACACAACCGCCAGAGCGCTACACTTGATCTGGGGATTAAAAACGTTATATTCTGATATTGGGATCGCCAGCAGTATGGCAAGATACTCCATAGGCATAGGAATAAAACACATAGAAGGTAAAGTAAACAACAGTCAACCACACTCAGCAAATCCGCGTACTTATTACCAGATGTTAATTAACGACTATAAAGAAATTAGACATAAAGATGGAGAATTAAATTCGTTGGCAACTAGTGTTAATAAGGTGGCCAGGATGCTAAGGAAAGAAAAAAGCCACACAGTACGTCTGCCAATAGAGGGCTCAGAACCGAACTGGAAGAACATAACATCCAGCTTCCTTGAATATACGAGGAATAATTTCATGTGGCGCCTTGCTCATGGCATTTTGCCAAGGCTGCAGTACCACGTAAAAGGCGTCTGCTGTTTG
This sequence comes from Ornithodoros turicata, assembly GCF_037126465.1. Taxonomy (NCBI): domain Eukaryota; kingdom Metazoa; phylum Arthropoda; class Arachnida; order Ixodida; family Argasidae; genus Ornithodoros; species Ornithodoros turicata. The sequence continues at coordinate 121,044,941 of NC_088201.1, read as the reverse complement.
TGTGGACGACTGGAGAGTTTTAGACACTATTTTTACGGCTGTAGTTATCTAGAACCCCTTTTTAACGAGATAAAGAGGTTGTTCCCTCAGGTAAAGGTCACCTACGCCGCGGTGCGCTTTCTAGAACCCTCACCCACAAATAGATGTAGACAAAGACAATTCGTGCTCTTGGTTTCCGAGATTCAGTATCAAATTTGGAGAATGTGGTGTGATAACGCTAACGGGAAACCAACACCACACATATCGGCTCTGTTTGGAAAAATTAAGGATGGGTTACGGGGAACGCTGCAAAGGGAGAAACACCGATTGACAGCTGGTGGTTTTGAAATTTTGTGGATGTCACCGGCGGTTATCTTTAGCATGACGAACGGGGAAATAGACATAGACTTATGTGCCTTTTAAGAATACAGCACGCAGGTGATGCCGATGCTTTTTAGATTTTAACCGTGTTTTCTTAAGTCGTTTTCTTTGCTTTTTATATAGGCACGTTTTTGCTTTCAACATATTTGTATTGATTTTACTTATCTTCATCAACATTAGTAATCTTGTTGCTTCGGCGTCACGACACGACCCATACGGCGCACAACCACGGTTGATGGAGGAGCAGGCTACCCTCCAAAAAAAAAAAAGCAATGGCATATGATATCAGGACTCATCTCTTAGGAGCCTTCACACATTATATACTCATTGTCGTCCCCTTGTTCGTTGAACGAGGCGAACAACAAAAATACGACAGCAGGTCACCAACCAGTGGAACCGGTTACGGTGAACATGCCTTTACTCTGGTATGAAAAGTGAATGAATCAGGAGTGGATGATTGGCCACTGGGGAGGCGTAAAGCCTCGCAAGTCAATGAATGAGAAAAGGCGCCAGTGTGGGAAAATAACCCGCTCCACGCCTTGTGCGAAAGGGAGACTACGTTCCGACTGAACCCCTTATAGATGTGGACAAAGGGCCTCTGTCGGGGTGTAAAGCCCCACAAGCCGACGATTGTATTGCCTTTTTGAATGAATGAGGGCCTCTGGCGTGGGCGGGAGCCCCGATAAGCCTGTGCGAATGAAGGGCCTCTGGCGTGGACGAGAGTCCCGATAAGCCCCGAATGGTAACAGAAATTCTATTTTTTTTTTCGCTTATTTTCGGGGGGGAAGGACGATTCCGGTCTCGGGCAAATGAGTGAGTAAATGGTATGAATGAGACGAATGACGATAAGAGTGAATGATTTGTGAACAGAGTACAAAGACCTGGCTAACCACTTGGTGTTTTCACAGGCAAAAATACGGTGACCTTGGGGCCCAACAACATCAGGGCCCCCGCCATAATGATGAGTGTTGGTAGGGTGGTCCCCTTTGATCACCCACCAAAAACACCTGAAATGGCGAACAGCTGTCCAGTACTGGCATGGCGACGTTTGAGTTACAAACATATGCTATACGTGCAGCCAAAGAGCTCTGACTCTTTTTTTCCTTTTATACTTCACTGGCTTTACACTGGGCTTTCACTGAGCGAGTTATCTCACCCTGACGGGAGGAATCACGTGTTACGTGGCCTTCTGACGCCATCCACTCAAACGTTGCCTGCCTGCGTACTGTTGATGAGGCCCAAGAAGGCCGAAACAGCTGTCCAGTACTGGCATGGCGACGTTTCAGTTAAAAACATATGCTATACGTGCAGCCAAAGAGCTCTGACTATTTTTGTTTTCCTTTTATACTTCACTGGCTTTACACTGGGCTTTCAGTGAGTGAGTTATCTCACCCTGACGGGAGGAATCACGTGTTACGTGACCTTCTGACGCCATCCACTCAAACGTTGCCTGCCTGCGTACTGTTGATGAGGCCCAAGAACGCCGAAACAGCTGTCCAGTACTGGCATGGCGACGTTTGAGTTAAAAACATATGCTATACGTGCAGCCAAAGAGCTCTGACTATTTTTGTTTTCCTTTTATACTTCACTGGCTTTACACTGGGCTTTCAGTGAGTGAGTTATCTCACCCTGACGGGAGGAATCACATGTTACGTGACCTTCTGACGCCATCCACTCAAACGTTGCCTGCCTGCGTACCGTTGATGAGGCCCAACAAGGCCGAAACAGCTGTCCAGTACTGGCATGGCGACGTTTGAGTTACAAACATATGCTATACGTTAGCCAAAGAGCTCTGACTATTTTTTTTTCCTTTTATACTTCACTGGCTTTACACTGGGCTTTCAGTGAGTGAGTTATCTCACCCTGACGGGAGGAATCACGTGTTACGTGACCTTCTGACGCCATCCACTCAAACGTTGCCTGCCTGCGTACTGTTGATGAGGCCCAACAAGGCCCGAAACAGCTGTCGAGTACTGGCATGGCGACGTTTGAGTTACAAACATATGCTATACGTGCAGCCAAAGAGCTCTGACTATTTTTTTTCCTTTTATACTTCACTGGCTTTACACTGGGCTTTCAGTGAGTGAGTTATCTCACCCTGACGGGAGGAATCACGTGTTACGTGACCTTCTGACGCCATCCACTCAAACGTTGCCTGCCTGCGTACTGTTGATGAGGCCCAACAAGGCCGAAACAGCTGTCCAGTACTGGCAATGCGACGTTTGAGTTACAAACATGTGCTATACGTGCAGCCAAAGAGCTCTGACTATTTTTTTCCTTTTATACTTCCCTGGCTTTACACTGGGCTTTCAGTGAGTGAATTATCTCACCCTGACGGGAGGAATCACGTGTTACGTGACCTTCTGACGCCATCCACTCAAACGTTGCCTGCCTGCGTACCGTTGATGAGGCCCAACAAGGCCGAAACAGCTGTCCAGTACTGGCATGGTGACGTTTGAGTTACAAACATATGCTATACGTGAGCCAAAGAGCTCTGACTATTTTTTTTTCTTTTATACTTCGCTGGCTCTACACTGGGCTTTCAGTGAGTGAGTTATCTCACCCTGACGGGAGGAATCACGTGTTACGTGACCTTCTGACGCCATCCACTCAAACGTTGCCTGCCTGCGTACTGTTGATGAGGCCCAACAAGGCGGAAACAGCTGTCGAGTACTGGCAATGCGACGTTTGAGTTACAAACATATGCTATACGTGCAACCAAAGAGCTCTGACTATTTTTTTCCTTTTATACTTCACTGGCTTTACACTGGGCTTTCAGTGAGTGAGTTATCTCACCCTGACGGGAGGAATCACGTGTTACGTGACCTTCTGACGCCATCCACGCAAACGTTGCCTGCCTGCGTACTGTTGATGAGGCCCAACAAGGCCGAAACAGCTGTCCAGTACTGGCAGAAAATTCACAGGTTAATCTTTCCCTACATTTGGGGCGATAGTACTGAACTGGTGAGAAGGACATGGTTGAAGGAACCGAGAGAAAAAGGGGGGCTAGGGGTTATGGATATCAACACAACCGCCAGAGCGCTACACTTGATCTGGGGATTAAAAACGTTATATTCTGATATTGGGATCGCCAGCAGTATGGCAAGATACTCCATAGGCATAGGAATAAAACACATAGAAGGTAAAGTAAACAACAGTCAACCACACTCAGCAAATCCGCGTACTTATTACCAGATGTTAATTAACGACTATAAAGAAATTAGACATAAAGATGGAGAATTAAATTCGTTGGCAACTAGTGTTAATAAGGTGGCCAGGATGCTAAGGAAAGAAAAAAGCCACACAGTACGTCTGCCAATAGAGGGCTCAGAACCGAACTGGAAGAACATAACATCCAGCTTCCTTGAATATACGAGGAATAATTTCATGTGGCGCCTTGCTCATGGCATTTTGCCAAGGCTGCAGTACCACGTAAAAGGCGTCTGCTGTTTGTGTGGACGACTGGAGAGTTTTAGACACTATTTTTACGGCTGTAGTTATCTAGAACCCCTTTTTAACGAGATAAAGAGGTTGTTCCCTCAGGTAAAGGTCACCTACGCCGCGGTGCGCTTTCTAGAACCCTCACCCACAAATAGATGTAGACAAAGACAATTCGTGCTCTTGGTTTCCGAGATTCAGTATCAAATTTGGAGAATGTGGTGTGATAACGCTAACGGGAAACCAACACCACACATATCGGCTCTGTTTGGAAAAATTAAGGATGGGTTACGGGGAACGCTGCAAAGGGAGAAACACCGATTGACAGCTGGTGGTTTTGAAATTTTGTGGATGTCACCGGCGGTTATCTTTAGCATGACGAACGGGGAAATAGACATAGACTTATGTGCCTTTTAAGAATACAGCACGCAGGTGATGCCGATGCTTTTTAGATTTTAACCGTGTTTTCTTAAGTCGTTTTCTTTGCTTTTTATATAGGCACGTTTTTGCTTTCAACATATTTGTATTGATTTTACTTATCTTCATCAACATTAGTAATCTTGTTGCTTCGGCGTCACGACACGACCCATACGGCGCACAACCACGGTTGATGGAGGAGCAGGCTACCCTCCAAAAAAAAAAAAGCAATGGCATATGATATCAGGACTCATCTCTTAGGAGCCTTCACACATTATATACTCATTGTCGTCCCCTTGTTCGTTGAACGAGGCGAACAACAAAAATACGACAGCAGGTCACCAACCAGTGGAACCGGTTACGGTGAACATGCCTTTACTCTGGTATGAAAAGTGAATGAATCAGGAGTGGATGATTGGCCACTGGGGAGGCGTAAAGCCTCGCAAGTCAATGAATGAGAAAAGGCGCCAGTGTGGGAAAATAACCCGCTCCACGCCTTGTGCGAAAGGGAGACTACGTTCCGACTGAACCCCTTATAGATGTGGACAAAGGGCCTCTGTCGGGGTGTAAAGCCCCACAAGCCGACGATTGTATTGCCTTTTTGAATGAATGAGGGCCTCTGGCGTGGGCGGGAGCCCCGATAAGCCTGTGCGAATGAAGGGCCTCTGGCGTGGACGAGAGTCCCGATAAGCCCCGAATGGTAACAGAAATTCTATTTTTTTTTTCGCTTATTTTCGGGGGGGAAGGACGATTCCGGTCTCGGGCAAATGAGTGAGTAAATGGTATGAATGAGACGAATGACGATAAGAGTGAATGATTTGTGAACAGAGTACAAAGACCTGGCTAACCACTTGGTGTTTTCACAGGCAAAAATACGGTGACCTTGGGGCCCAACAACATCAGGGCCCCCGCCATAATGATGAGTGTTGGTAGGGTGGTCCCCTTTGATCACCCACCAAAAACACCTGAAATGGCGAACAGCTGTCCAGTACTGGCATGGCGACGTTTGAGTTACAAACATATGCTATACGTGCAGCCAAAGAGCTCTGACTCTTTTTTTCCTTTTATACTTCACTGGCTTTACACTGGGCTTTCACTGAGCGAGTTATCTCACCCTGACGGGAGGAATCACGTGTTACGTGGCCTTCTGACGCCATCCACTCAAACGTTGCCTGCCTGCGTACTGTTGATGAGGCCCAAGAAGGCCGAAACAGCTGTCCAGTACTGGCATGGCGACGTTTCAGTTAAAAACATATGCTATACGTGCAGCCAAAGAGCTCTGACTATTTTTGTTTTCCTTTTATACTTCACTGGCTTTACACTGGGCTTTCAGTGAGTGAGTTATCTCACCCTGACGGGAGGAATCACGTGTTACGTGACCTTCTGACGCCATCCACTCAAACGTTGCCTGCCTGCGTACTGTTGATGAGGCCCAAGAACGCCGAAACAGCTGTCCAGTACTGGCATGGCGACGTTTGAGTTAAAAACATATGCTATACGTGCAGCCAAAGAGCTCTGACTATTTTTGTTTTCCTTTTATACTTCACTGGCTTTACACTGGGCTTTCAGTGAGTGAGTTATCTCACCCTGACGGGAGGAATCACATGTTACGTGACCTTCTGACGCCATCCACTCAAACGTTGCCTGCCTGCGTACCGTTGATGAGGCCCAACAAGGCCGAAACAGCTGTCCAGTACTGGCATGGCGACGTTTGAGTTACAAACATATGCTATACGTTAGCCAAAGAGCTCTGACTATTTTTTTTTCCTTTTATACTTCACTGGCTTTACACTGGGCTTTCAGTGAGTGAGTTATCTCACCCTGACGGGAGGAATCACGTGTTACGTGACCTTCTGACGCCATCCACTCAAACGTTGCCTGCCTGCGTACTGTTGATGAGGCCCAACAAGGCCCGAAACAGCTGTCGAGTACTGGCATGGCGACGTTTGAGTTACAAACATATGCTATACGTGCAGCCAAAGAGCTCTGACTATTTTTTTTCCTTTTATACTTCACTGGCTTTACACTGGGCTTTCAGTGAGTGAGTTATCTCACCCTGACGGGAGGAATCACGTGTTACGTGACCTTCTGACGCCATCCACTCAAACGTTGCCTGCCTGCGTACTGTTGATGAGGCCCAACAAGGCCGAAACAGCTGTCCAGTACTGGCAATGCGACGTTTGAGTTACAAACATGTGCTATACGTGCAGCCAAAGAGCTCTGACTATTTTTTTCCTTTTATACTTCCCTGGCTTTACACTGGGCTTTCAGTGAGTGAATTATCTCACCCTGACGGGAGGAATCACGTGTTACGTGACCTTCTGACGCCATCCACTCAAACGTTGCCTGCCTGCGTACCGTTGATGAGGCCCAACAAGGCCGAAACAGCTGTCCAGTACTGGCATGGTGACGTTTGAGTTACAAACATATGCTATACGTGAGCCAAAGAGCTCTGACTATTTTTTTTTCTTTTATACTTCGCTGGCTCTACACTGGGCTTTCAGTGAGTGAGTTATCTCACCCTGACGGGAGGAATCACGTGTTACGTGACCTTCTGACGCCATCCACTCAAACGTTGCCTGCCTGCGTACTGTTGATGAGGCCCAACAAGGCGGAAACAGCTGTCGAGTACTGGCAATGCGACGTTTGAGTTACAAACATATGCTATACGTGCAACCAAAGAGCTCTGACTATTTTTTTCCTTTTATACTTCACTGGCTTTACACTGGGCTTTCAGTGAGTGAGTTATCTCACCCTGACGGGAGGAATCACGTGTTACGTGACCTTCTGACGCCATCCACTCAAACGTTGCCTGCCTGCGTACTGTTGATGAGGCCCAACAAGGCCGAAACAGCTGTCCAGTACTGGCATGGCGACGTTTGAGTTACAAACATATGCTATACGTGCAGCCAAAGAGCTCTGACTATTTTTTTTCCTTTTATACTTCACTGACTTTACACTGGGCTTTCAGTGAGTGAGTTATATCACCCTAACGGGAGGAACCACGTGTTACGTGACCTTCTGACGCCATCCACTCAAACGTTGCCTGCCTGCGTACTGTTGATGAGGCCCAACAAGGCCCGAAACAGCTGTCGAGTACTGGCATGGCGACGTTTGAGTTACAAACATATGCTATACGTGCAGCCAAAGAGCTCTGACTATTTTTTTTCCTTTTATACTTCACTGGCTTTACACTGGGCTTTCAGTGAGTGAGTTATCTCACCCTGACGGGAGGAATCACGTGTTACGTGACCTTCTGACGCCATCCACTCAAACGTTGCCTGCCTGCGTACTGTTGATGAGGCCCAACAAGGCCGAAACAGCTGTCCAGTACTGGCAATGCGACGTTTGAGTTACAAACATATGCTATAGGTGCAGCCAAAGAGCTCTGACTATTTTTTTCCTTTTATACTTCCCTGGCTTTACACTGGGCTTTCAGTGAGTGAATTATCTCACCCTGACGGGAGGAATCACGTGTTACGTGACCTTCTGACGCCATCCACTCAAACGTTGCCTGCCTGCGTACCGTTGATGAGGCCCAACAAGGCCGAAACAGCTGTCCAGTACTGGCATGGCGACGTTTGAGTTACAAACATATGCTATACGTGAGCCAAAGAGCTCTGACTATTTTTTTTTCTTTTATACTTCGCTGGCTCTACACTGGGCTTTCAGTGAGTGAGTTATCTCACCCTGACGGGAGGAATCACGTGTTACGTGACCTTCTGACGCCATCCACTCAAACGTTGCCTGCCTGCGTACTGTTGATGAGGCCCAACAAGGCCGAAACAGCTGTCGAGTACTGGCAATGCGACGTTTGAGTTACAAACATATGCTATACGTGCAGCCAAAGAGCTCTGACTATTTTTTTCCTTTTATACTTCACTGGCTTTACACTGGGCTTTCAGTGAGTGAGTTATCTCACCCTGACGGGAGGAATCACGTGTTACGTGACCTACTGACGCCATCCACTCAAACGTTGCCTGCCTGCGTACTGTTGATGAGGCCCAACAAGGCCGAAACAGCTGTCCAGTACTGGCATGGCGACGTTTGAGTTACAAACATGTGCTATACGTGCAGCCAAAGAGCTCTGACTATTTTTTTTCCTTTTATACTTCACTGGCTTTACACTGGGCTTTCAGTGAGTGAGTTATCTCACCCTGACGGGAGGAATCACGTGTTACGTGACCTTCTGACGCCATCCACTCAAACGTTGCCTGCCTGCGTACTGTTGATGAGGCCCAACAAGGCCGAAACAGCTGTCCAGTACAGGCAATGCGACGTTTGAGTTACAAACATATGCTATACGTGAGCCAAAGAGCTCTGACTATTTTTTTTCCTTTTATACTTCGCTGGCTTTACACTGGGCTTTCAGTGAGTGAGTTATCTCACCCTGATGGGAGGAATCACGTGTTACGTGACCTTCTGACGCCATCCACTCAAACGTTGCCTGCCTGCGTACTGTTGATGAGGCCCAACAAGGCCGAAACAGCTGTCCAGTACTGGCAATGCGACGTTTGAGTTACAAACATATGCTATACGTGCAGCCAAAGAGCTCTGACTATTTTTTTCCTTTTATACTTCACTGGCTTTACACTGGGCTTTCAGTGAGTGAGTTATCTCACCCTGACCGGAGGAATCACGTGTTACGTGACCTTCTGACGCCATCCACTCAAACGTTGCCTGCCTGCGTACTGTTGATGAGGCCCAACAAGGCCCGAAACAGCTGTCGAGTACTGGCATGGCGACGTTTGAGTTACAAACATATGCTATACGTGCAGCCAAAGAGCTCTGACTATTTTTTTTTCCTTTTATACTTCACTGACTTTACACTGGGCTTTCAGTGAGTGAATTATCTCACCCTGACGGGAGGAATCACGTGTTACGTGACCTTCTGACGCCATCCACTCAAACGTTGCCTGCCTGCGTACTGTTGATGAGGCCCAACAAGGCCGAAACAGCTGTCCAGTACTGGCAATGCGACGTTTGAGTTACAAACATATGCTATACGTGCAGCCAAAGAGCTCCGACTATTTTTTTCCTTTTATACTTCACTGGCTTTACACTAGGCTTTCAGTGAGTGAGTTATCTCACCCTGACGGGAGGAATCACGTGTTACGTGACCTTCTGACGCCATCCACTCAAACGTTGCCTGCCTGCGTACTGTTGATGAGGCCCAACAAGGCCGAAACAGCTGTCGAGTACTGGCAATGCGACGTTTGAGTTACAAACATATGCTATACGTGCAGCCAAAGAGCTCTGACTATTTTTTTCCTTTTATACTTCACTGGCTTTACACTGGGCTTTCAGTGAGTGAGTTATCTCACCCTGACGGGAGGAATCACGTGTTACGTGACCTTCTGACGCCATCCACTCAAACGTTGCCTGCCTGCGTACTGTTGATGAGGCCCAACAAGGCCCGAAACAGCTGTCGAGTACTGGCATGGCGACGTTTGAGTTACAAACATATGCTATACGTGCAGCCAAAGAGCTCTGACTATTTTTTTCCTTTTATACTTCACTGGCTTTACACTGGGCTTTCAGTGAGTGAGTTATCTCACCCTGACGGGAGGAATCACGTGTTACGTGACCTTCTGACGCCATCCACTCAAACGTTGCCTGCCTGCGTACTGTTGATGAGGCCCAACAAGGCCGAAACAGCTGTCGAGTACTGGCAATGCGACGTTTGAGTTACAAACATATGCTATACGTGCAGCCAAAGAGCTCTGACTATTTTTTTCCTTTTATACTTCACTGGCTTTACACTGGGCTTTCAGTGAGTGAGTTATCTCACCCTGACGGGAGGAATCACGTGTTACGTGACCTTCTGACGCCATCCACTCAAACGTTGCCTGCCTGCGTACTGTTGATGAGGCCCAACAAGGCCCGAAACAGCTGTCGAGTACTGGCATGGCGACGTTTGAGTTACAAACATATGCTATACGTGCAGCCAAAGAGCTCTGACTATTTTTTTTTCCTTTTATACTTCACTGACTTTACACTGGGCTTTCAGTGAGTGAGTTATCTCACCCTGACGGGAGGAATCACGTGTTACGTGACCTTCTGACGCCATCCACTCAAACGTTGCCTGCCTGCGTACTGTTGATGAGGCCCAACAAGGCCGAAACAGCTGTCCAGTACTGGCAATGCGACGTTTGAGTTACAAACATATGCTATACGTGCAGCCAAAGAGCTCTGACTATTTTTTTCCTTTTATACTTCACTGGCTTTACACTAGGCTTTCAGTGAGTGAGTTATCTCACCCTGACGGGAGGAATCACGTGTTACGTGACCTTCTGACGCCATCCACTCAAACGTTGCCTGCCTGCGTACTGTTGATGAGGCCAGTAGTGTATAGATTAACTCTCCAGCCAGGAAATGACATCAAACAGGAAATGACGTCATCAAGGAGGTATGACGTCACTCCAGGCCGCAGCCGCTCCGCCCTCATATCAGTGAGGTCAGTGGATAAGATAGTTAATCAGTGACGTCACATAGTTAATCTTAGTGATATGATATCAATGATAAGATTAAGTAACAATAATGACGTCATGGTGAAACACACTAGGAATCGAACTTGGGTCCCTTAGGTTGTCAGACGAGCATCTTAAGCCACTGGGCCACGGGCTCTACATGTTTACTTGCGTCGCTAATCAGGATACAATTGTGTGGGGTGGAGAGGTTGTTTGATTTCTTTTACGCCATGTGGCGTCATGGGGAGTTGAGTTCGTTCATCTAGAGATGGCAGCACTTCCAGCAAATTTACCGCCGTTCAACAGATGGTGCTACCTGCGCCCCCAAATTTTATCTGACATTTTAAACAGATGGCGAATTCACTTTTGCCTCAACAGATGAAGCTATGACGAATTTAAAAAATTCCCGCCATTAGTCCATTAGACTCCTCACGATGATTTCGTTCAAAAAAAAATTACGAAGCACTTCTACGTCAGTTTCCTGTCAAACGGCTCGACTGATGTATTTCTTAGTAACACAAGGAGCAAGTTTAGAATGAAACTCGCTCACTCAGTGCAGTTAGATCGAAAGTGGCAGGTTGCTCTGACTGAGATGAATATTCCATTTGCAATTAACAATAACACGAGGAGAGCCCCTCCTCGATACTGTAAGCATGAGAGAGCAAGCAAAATGTGGGAGAAAACATTATTGTAAATTTTTCTCCATCCCTAACGAAACAGTAAAAAATAACGAGTATAAAAAAAGAACAAATTCATTCGCTTTTTCATGACTTATTTTTATAATAACAGTTAGATCACAGTTATCTTTCAAGTCTATAGTCATTTCAAAGAATGAGCAAAGCATAGTGCTACTCTAGTTTACAAAACAGTTGAGCTTCGTTGACATTTGGATTTTCATACTCTAATTCACTGTGTTATGCAAAGTAAGTAACGGACATATTGTAAGACAATTACACACATGTCTCGCTGTAGGGATAAATATTCCTTCTATTGACGTTACATGACACAGTCAACCTAACACAGCATCGAATCGAGATTTAAATTAAGTCGATCCACATACCGTGTGAGGACGACGATGAGGCAATGTTGATTTTGTGTTGGTGATATCCAAAGCGAACAGAAAGTCCAACAGATCACTGGTCTCTTTGCGGAGATTTTCCGACAAAAGGAGGTCATCACACTCAAGTCTTGACTGATGAAGTTGTAGGACAACTTTCCCGTTGCATGAGAGAGTCTTAGAAAGGCTGTCTCGCTCCGATGAGGAGCAAAGTCGCTCTACACATGATGCCGACGAGCCGCTGAAGTTTCTACAGTGAGCCAGACGGTATGGGGAAGTGACGGAGACAATCATAAACCGTTCGTACTGCATTTCCGTGAATGCTACAATGAACTCGCATACAGCAGCCTCAGATGATTACGCTCGAAGACGACAGAGTTCACTCGTACATCAACTGTCTGACCTGGCTTCTGTAGCATGGAGTTGAAGACGGCTGGATGCTATGAACATTGAGTAAAGCTCAGTCTCACCAGAGAGGGGCTCGCAGTGACGGCGAAAACATACGGATTTGACAGGCAGACCACATGACTGCCCCCCTCTCTGGATTCGACGCTGTGCTAGGAGTTCTGTTGAATGTTTCAGCCATATTTATGTCAAGGTTTTCTTTCCCATACTTTTATTGACAACTTCCACGTGACAACAGCGTGCCTTGTAGACGTCATAGACACTAATCACCTCTTTCCGCAAACTCATCGCTAGCCTAATCTCACTTCGTTCCGCTTGACAACTTTTGCGCATTCGACATCGTGTTATATCTTTTCCTTCCACATGATCGCTCCATGCATATGTCTTTGTGTTACATCGTTGCAGTCAACATCCTCGTTACTCACAGTCCGCAAACTCTTCGTTAACCTTTTTTTCTTTTTTCCTTTGCAAAGTAGAGCGTGGGTAGCACTTTCGAAATCTGCTTTCGCAAAGGAAGAGATCTAGCGTCGTCTGCTTTTCATCACTTTTCCGAAGAGAGGCGAGCATGGAATGATAGCGACACATGTTAAGAACTAAAACAAAAAAACAAGTTGAAACGAAATAGTAATGTCTTCAAAGAGTGCTTGATTATTATGTACATATTTCTACTCACTTAAAAACAAAATAAAATAAACTAGTGATTCTCCGATTAAATCTTTTTATTGAGATACTTTAACAACAATATAACAGCCCTCTTCGACAGCGTAATTCCATATCCAGAATGATGTTGGCCATGTGTTCGACCGAGTGTGTATACATTTTGTGGGCAGCGGTGAACTTTTAGCTCCCGATCCTCACACAAACAACATACTTCTACACATTCCTGATCGTAAAAGGTATGACCGACATTCACCAATCTCAAGCGCATCTGTAGCTGTTGTGTTTCATTGTCTGTGAGAGTAACTCCATAGCGTGTTGGAAGACCAGTCTTGTCCCAAAGTCATAACGCCAGCAGTGATGCATTAGGAGGACACGTATGGGCATAAACATATTCTTCCAGCTCAACTTCTTTGCTACAGTTACCTTGTCGAAGTGAAGATGATGACTTCGTTAACTCAAAAGTTACTATGACGAGAAAGAATATGTGACACAGAAGACAAAATAGAAAACACACCCTATCCATTTCGCTCTTTTATGATGAAGTGAGAAAGTCTTAGTATTGAGGATGAATTTATTTCTTATTGACGATACATTTTTCTTATTCACAAACAAGTCGATTTTTCAAAAGGTCCAGAGTAAATAAAGTTATGTACTTGGCAGTTGAATGGAATCCATGCTTTATGGCAGTGTCGATAAAACACAGACTCTTTGTACCAAGTTGCATGGCATCGAAACGAGTCGAATAGTCAAATAGCTCACTCATTTGCCATGACCATTCGGTTAGTAAAACGAAGGATGAACTTGTAAAAAACGAATCGTCTGTATGAAGCATGGAATACATTTCCTTTGCAGTTTCCCAAATGACTTGATTTGGAGGATTATTCGGTAGAGCTCGAAACAGCACAATGTTCGTCACAATTTGAAAAGCTTCCGCTAATGGCGTCCTCTTGACCGTTGTTAACCCACAATTTGATAGCTGCTTCCAAGAGGTATGTTTCTCATTACATGGCAGATGGAGTTGAAATATGTGGGACCTCCTATTCCATTTACCGCATTCATCTTCTCCTTTTTCCGATTGCTCTGTTTCGTCGTCTGTGGACCATGAATCGCCAGGCTGGGTTTCAATGTCGGACCATGCTGTACTGGTCATTTTTTTTTTCAACCGAGGTAATTTTCTGCTATCCACTTCTTGTCCGCAGTTCCACTGAATCTAACTAAATACTGGAGCTTTCCATTTCTAACTCGTCTTTTTATAATCTTTTCTACTTTCGGTACTTCTCTCACTCTTACCATTTCACTCTCGTAGAAACTACCAATGATATCTTCATTGTTAAGGTCACGCAGTAGGTATGTATTAGGATAACCTATTTTGATTGCTCTCACCGAAAAAATCTCTTTCGTAAATGACTGTAAATATCTCTTTGTTAACTGGTGTCTATATTTGGCAATTCTAACGAGATTACCAAGATTGTAACGTGGTTTCTTTGGGGCTTCAGTTGGGGTGGGATAAAGTCTTTCTCAGAAAATGTGCTCGTTTTCTTTGGTTACATCCACAGGTCTCGCAGAGAGAGTCCTGTGCACTCGATTGTTGTACGCTTTGATTACTTGAGGTAGAATCTTCACATAACGTTTATGACCCTGATAGGTAAAGATACGGTAAAGTGTAGACACAATACTTCGCTGACATCTCTCAACGATCGCACATTTATAAATAGACATAGAATGATATAACGTTATGCCTTTTCTTTTTAAGAACTCTCGCACTACCTTGTTCGTAAACTCTGTTCCTCGATCACTATGTATCAGCCGTGGAGTACTGATCCTCTTAAATGCAACTTTAAATGCTCGAAGAATCTCAGGAGATTTTTTATTGCGAATGGGTACAACAGCGAGGAGCCAGGAAAAAGCATCTATACAGAAGAACAAGTAGCGAAAACCATCATTTTGCCCTTTTAGAGACTGCATGTCCTTTAGGTCGATTTGGAACATTTCCTGCTTTCCGAGTGCAATTATTTTCCGAAAGGTCTTGGGTCGCTTGTACTCCTTATGTAAGCTGTAAACATCACTTGTCTCCAGATATTTAGCAACTCTTCCCTTCTTTTCACCGATGGCTTGAGCGAGTCTCTGCACTCCACCAAAACTGCCGGCATGTTCTGGGTCGTAATAGGTGGCCATTAGTGCTTTCTTCTGCTGCGAACTCGAAGAGCGTCAAGGGATAGATAGGCATTTATTGTAGCTGACACGTCTCCTCTCATCCAGAAAGGTTGTCTGTTGTGAAGTTCATACTTCAGCAATTCGACAATGGACGAGTGTGGCACTACCTTCCCGTGACATATAACTCTTCCGTTCTCGTCGTAAGCTAGAACAGTTGTTATCAGTTTGAGTATTGCTAATACCTTTTTATGGTGCCTTGGAGGGAAGTGCGACAATATGGTTTCATCTTGAAAATAGTCTTTCTGTTCCTCCTGCACAGGCTTCAATATGGGCTCCATGTTAGGTTTCGGCGGGCACGCTTTGCAGCACGTGTGATTGCTGGCGAGGCACCTTCAGGTGTGCTTGCTTCACTTGTAACAGGCGATGCTCGACTGCTTGATGCTCCCGTTACTCTGTGTTTTTTTAAACGATTTGGATGCACAATAAGTGTTGGTAGATTCAGTTTGACCAATAGCGGCAAGATGCGATCGAAGTGAGGAGGAGTTGGAACATTTCTCGCTCTTGAGACAAGATAATAAACGAGATCGATTATATTACTATTCTCCAACGTTTGACCGTCAACGATTACTTCGAAGGTTTGCGCATTCCAGGAGATTGTTGGTTGTAGAAGTTGCAGAAGTTGGTTTGCTCTGACCTTATAACCACTACTCATAAAACCAACAATTGTGTCACTTTTCTCCCCCTCCTCGGTCTGTGTTCCTTCTTCTCGCGATCCAGGAAGCGTTTCGCTTGTATGTTGTTTTGCAGCTCTACTTGAATGTAGCAAAGAGTGAAGATACTGAATTATCTCTTTTGCCTTGATGTCATCCGGTTCATCTTTCTTCAATATATTTGGGATGTGATCTTCTCGGTAAGGTACAAGTTCGTATTTCTGCATCGATTATACTCCGATTGCTTTTGCAATCGCTCTTCCACCCAATGAGGAGATGAGACCCAACAAAGGTGGCAATAGAAACTGCAGAAAACCACCTGATTGTTGCAAGACCTTTTTAGCTTTCTTGACCCCCGTTGCGTCTCGTTTTGCCAAAATGCGAATTGATGCTGCGTAAGGTTTTAATTGCTTTCTTACTCTCGGAGTTACTGTGACGTTTCCTTCAGAAAGGTTCATACAAATTTCTCTGATCGTATTCAACTGATCCTTTGTAGCATGCTCCAAACGATAATAACGTTGCTCGGGTGACGTAGTTTCTGCGAGCAAGTGAAGAAAATGAATATTCTTCTTTACACGTTTCATGTTTTATATACTATTTGGCGATGATCGTCGGGAAATATGTTCGTCCACACTCGATAGTGGTCTGAACAATTTTGAGACAAGTCAATTACGATGTATGGATACGGTTTCTTACAAGCATCCTTATATATGCTTGTCAATAAGTCGCTTTTGTTCCGTCCAAACAATTGTCGTGAAAGTATTTGTAATTGATCCACAGTTCGAGCAGAACGACATAGAATTAGAGCACTGCTATTGAACTGAATACATCTATACAGAGGATCATTAACAAATAAATATTGAGTACTGAAGATGGCCGAACAGTTGAGATGGTGGCATCCAGCTACATAGAAGTTACAGATTTCTTTTAGCCTTTTCTTGTCAGCCAAGCAATCGTCAAATATGATTAAAGAATTTCTAACATCCTCCAGGTTAGTGGGAATATCTTGACTGAAAGTTACCTCGGTAAAATCGTCAAAAATAGGTTGCTTGTACAAGTATATGTATAGTATACGATCGAAAGGTTTATCGAAGACAGTGGCTCTATGCTTGATCAAACGTGTAACGAGTGTCGTCTTTCCACTTTGACTTTGTCCAGATATAGTCATTGAGACAGGAGTGATAAACCTATAAGGTCTAACCTCAGTCATCTCTTCCAAGTAAATGAAGACTGGTATAAATAGCACATTACATAAGACTTTTACTCTTTTTTTCTTCAAGCATGTGTGTTTTTTTATGAAAACGATAAATGGCAAACAACACTTAACCTTTATGCACTCCTTTAGTTTGTCAATGTTGGATATGGGAGCTGAGAAACGCATATCTGTATATCTTGTGCAGCAAGTCAGTGTAGAATTCTCAAGTTCTAGCACTTTCAGTTTGGGCAAACATGCAATATGAGTCTGTGACTGTATCTTTTTTTTCGGAACAAGTCTGTTCTAGACGGTTTTTTTTCTTACTTTTTCCTGTTCAAACTTGTCTAGACATGTGATGAGCACGTGATTGGTTACGTCAGAGAAGGTAACCAACAAAGTCAAACATGTCTATGCATGCACTGTTCGCAAAGCGCTATATAAGACTGCCCTCCATGACGATTCTTCGCACAGGAGGATTTTCCTCACAGGAGGAAGGGTACGTTACACTTTTTTCCTTTCGCTCCGATATGTGGGAAAGTGTGCTGATATTTATTCTTATTTTCAGCTTCACTCTGTGTGTAGAAAAGAATAAGTGAGCCAGAGTGAGAAGTCACCACAAGAGAAGGTATGACATCTATTTTGGATAAGCTCGATAAACTCAAGAAACCTGGAGATGGAGATATTCAGAAAATGAGTACCCTACCGAAGAATGAAAAGCTGGAGGTCTTGGATTTGCGAAAGATTGACACGGTGTACGGCGAAGCGGTCTATGTAGAAGTGTTGATGGAGAATGACAAACGTGTAAAGTTCTACCTTCCTAGTCGCTTTAAGCGTTTGACAGAGGATGATCTAGAGGAGATGAGACAACTGCCAAATCTTAAAATTGAGAAAAAGGAGAGATTCAAAGATGGCAAGAGAGTTGCTTCGCCCGACATTCTATTCACTCATGGGAAGAAAAAGTGATGATACATCGACATATCGGCAGCTCCCATCCTGAGACACTTCTCTCCACATCATGGTGACCTGTCACTTATGTCCTCAACACGAACGTCAGTACTATGCATCAATAGAGGGACTCCAAATTCATCTGGCAAACGTTCACGAACTCCAGACACCCTGCATACCATTTTGTGAGACTCTCTGCACACTACGGAACTACACGAAACGCTTCGAGTTGCATCTACATGACAGAGACGAGGTGGGGCATGAAGTGACAACGTTTTTTCATGAGTATGAACACTATCTTGCTAATGTATTGCGACACTTTGGATTCCCACTGCGCTACTTCACATTTCTTAAAGTAGAACTTGGGCGACACACGCCCGATGAGGAGTTACGACTTGAGATTCATTTTGTACCTTCTAAAGTGAGAACTGTTTGGTCAGAGGGAGATGTACTGCCTTCGATTGCACACTCGAGTAGTGAGATAGCACAAACATTAGAAAACTTAGAAATTCAAGGCTCCGGTTTTTTTCTCTTTCGCATTCTTGCTTGTATTCTAAACATTGGACGTTTGGCTCCTCAACTAATTGGATGTTCCCAATTTGAGTTACCGAGTGAATTGAAACGAAAATATCGTTCCCTGTTGAATGTGGATTACGGACTACATGAAGATGAAGAGAACATGTGTTTTGTCTTCTCCGTGATTGCTGGACTACATCCTGCCTCACATCACAGGCGGAGGGCATCTTCCTACAGACCATACATAACACAGTATGTATTTCCTGATACATTTCCCGTAGCTTTCCCAAAAGATGTAGAGATATTTGAGAAACGTAATGAAATTAGCATTAATGTGTACGCGTACGAAAAGGAAGAAAACTACATTTACCCCATCAAAGTTGTTGATGAGGAGCGTCAGAAACATGTGGACTTGTTACTAGTTGACTCTCATTTTGTGCTCATCGCAAATTTTAATGGATTGTTTGTTCCACGTGGAAAATTTCATTGTAAAAGATGTACAATGGGCTTCTGCTCAGAGGGAAGTCTGAAGTGTCATTTAAGTATGTGTAAGCAACAGAAAGTAGCCAAGACCATTTCCCCAACAACACAGAACCGTCCTGCGGTCGTCCCCAGGATGTCAACCCCGGACGACGATGACATCCTCAGGAAGTTATCAACTGGTCCTCCCAGTGTTACCTCCGTGTTAAAGTGGGACTCCCAGTCATGTCACCTGCACATCCTCAGGGTTTCAACCTGGAACACTCGCAGGACCTTGTGAGGACGACTTCACCTGCACCCACCTGTACCTCATTTTTCTGCGTATAATTTATACGAAACCAGACGCAGTCCTGATAACTTCTATTTTTCCATACATCTTGCTTAACTCCCGCAATACAATCTCGCTGTTTGTTTCTAGTACAATTCATAACGGACAACCAGTGCAGCGGTTTAAAGAGGAAGCAGAGAGAAATATAAAAGATGCAAAAAAAATCTTGTCAGGGGCACGAAGCCCGAGAAACCCACTCCGAGAGATACTAGAATTTTGTATTGCCAACTGTAGATACTAGAATTCCTTGTATCGCCAATTAGATACTAGAATTCCTTTCCGAAGCCAAAACAGACACTGTTTATTGCTTATAACGCGATCCTCCGTACATTCGATAGTCCCGCTCGCCTGTAATACAAAACGAAGGGTGAGCTATCCATGTTTCTTTCGATTATGCAAAGAAAGAATACTCAAAGTGAGGAATTGATTGAAGTATTGGGTCCACATCAATGCAAAGTCGATGTTTCTTACTCCTTTTGGTTTGAGAGGTTCTGGTAGGAGCTTTGAAAGTCAAAAGCAGTGCGACAGAATCGCGCGTTTCTCTCCATTCCACGAGTAATGCGCTCCATTTCATAGACAGTCATCCTTTTTAGATGCAGAGAATTTTACCCTGGACCACCCTTTATTTCAGAAAAATGTCAATCAGGTCCCAGGATCGCCCAAAAAGATAACAAATGCGTTTAGAAAGTCCGAACAGGTAAACTAAACAAAGTAATATTTCTCGTCCCACTAGCTACCCACTGGGACGGGCACAGGACGTACGTGAATGACTCTTCACGGACAGTTCGAGAGTGTTATCCTCAGGCCGTCCTGAGGATAACCTCGAGGGACGAGGACACGATGACACTGTGGGGACGTCCTGAGAACCGCGTGTGTTCTTTGGGTTACCCAAAGAAGGGAGAGACATTAGCATTTGCAGGGGAACATCTCATGTCAGAAGTTCCCTTCTACTGTGTGTATGACTTTGAAAGTGTGCTGTCACCGTGTCTGGATTCAGGAAATGTGTATGAAGATCACATCCCCTCTTCATTTTGTCTGTTAGTGATACGCGCATCCGACTCATATGTCCTCCAAAAGCATCTGTATCGTGGACCTAATTGTGTCACTGTCTTTATGGAGCTACTGCACAGACTCCATGACGACATTTTGGAATGGATACGTACAATTGCCCCTCTAGAAATGACCGCAGAAAACGAGCAGCAGCATGCCACAGCAAGTCACTGCAACGTTTGCCAGGAATCTTTTGCAAAGAAGCAAAAAGTTCGTGACCATGACCATGTAAGTGGAAAATTTCGACAAACTTATTTGTGTAACACCTGTAACTTGAAACTGAGAGTGCCTCCTAAGATTCCAATCATTGCACACAATGCCAACTATGACTTGAGTTTTCTTTTGTCTCACTTGCATTTGCTTAAGAAAGTAGACATAAAGGTGATTGCCAGTAGCTCCCAAAAATTCAAGGCTATAGACGTTGGCTCTTATCGATTCCTAGATAGTTTAAACTTCTTGAATGCAAGTCTCGAAACATTAGTGAAAAATCTACGTGAGAAAGGTGAAGACAACTTTCGTTGTCTTCGTCAATTTTTTCCAAACGAAGAACACTTTCAACTAGTTGTTCGCAAAGGAGTGTTTTGTTACAATTTTGTCACCACTTTCGAAGCCTACAATGAGCTTTCTCTACCTCCTCGGGATCAATTCTTCAACACTTTGAATGGGACAGAAGTAAGTGAAGAAGATTATTGTCATGCACAGAGGGTCTTTGAAAAATTTCAACTCCGTAATCTGGGAGAGTATTCAGACCTATATTTACTCACAGACGCACTGCTTTTAGCAGACGTGTTTCAGGGCTTTCGTAAGTGGACACTTGACTTTCACAAGATCGAACCTTTTCACTTTGTGTCTCTGCCCGGATTAAGCATGTCTTGCGCCCTAAAAATGAGTAAGGTAGAGCTAGAGTTGATTCACGACCCTGACGCGTACCTGCTGATTGAAAATGGCATACGAGGAGGTATTACACAATGTTCGCTGAGGAAAGCGACTGCAAATGTACCAGGAACAGAGCAGTTTGACCCCAAAAGCCCAAGTAGCTTGATCCACTACATAGACGTTAATGGGCTTTACGGTTCAGTAATGAGAGAACCACTACCTTACGGAGGTTTCGAGTGGCTCACAGAGGATGAAATCACGAACTTGGATATAACACACCTCCCACCCAGCAAACCATTAATATCCCTGGAACATCCCTACAAGGTCGCGAACGTCCTGAATATCTCGACATCTGTAGGATATCTATGGGATATCGCACAATTTCAATGCGTGTTGGGCTTACTCCAGTAGACAACAGATGTCCCTGGTACGTTGGAAGGATATCGCGCTCTGGATGTTTGAATGTCCCATGACAGGCAGTCTGCATATCCTAGGGATATCTATGGGAGATCCAGGAAAGATTTGTTTGTCCTTATAGAGGCGGTAATCTGAATTAAAAACACAGTAGTTGACAGGAAGGGATGTTGGAAATGTTGTTGGGTATACTGTGAGTTCATGCAGAAACACAGGAATTGCGAAGATACATCCTCATCACCGTTACAAATGGTTTACGCCACGCTACCCCTAACGAACGTGTGTGTAACGATTTGTATTTCAGTATATGTTCCATCCAGCTCGCAAATAGAGGTTACTGCGGGTTTTCCCAAGTGGTCCAAGTAAGGCGGGCGGGGTTCGGCTCTTATGCTGGCAGGTCCCACAGTATTGCTGTACTGTGATGAATCCTGTTAGGCTAAGGTAATATTTTGTTCCCCAAATGGGAACAATAGTATCAAATGGGTTAAAACACACAACTATTATTTGCTGGTACACAGTTGCAGTGTTCTCTACGCACTCTACGAACACCAAATATGTGATGCACAAAATTTTTAAAAGCAAAATATGTACGATATTCGTATCTCCCTTATATATCCAAATATCCGTGACAGACGTCGCAGGGACTTTCAGAGGATCTACAAACATGGCAGAAATGCTAGTCGCTGGGATATCGCATGGATGTAAAACGGATCTGTGGCAAACTCCACTGGATATCCAAATGTCCCGGGCAGGATATCTTACGGACATTTGCTGGATGTATCTGGTTTGCTGGGCAGATGACGCACCTATGGGTTACTTCCTCGAGGTAGATCTAGCATATGACAAAGAAATACACCAACGTCACAGAGATCTGCCAGTTGCCCCCGAGAAAATGTCAGTTCCCTATGATCTGCTGTCAGAGTATCAAAAGCAATTGATGAAGAAGTTTCACCTTCCTGAGAAAGCTACCGATGCAAAATTACTGTTGACATTATTCGACAAAGAGAGATATTTTCTACACTATCGCAATCTGCAGTTGTATATGCATTTGGGCTTGCGTCTCACCAAAGTTCACAGGGTTCTGAAGTTCAATCAAAAGCCCTTTCTCCGATCCTATGTGGACTTCAATCACGATCTTCGAAAACGAGCTACGAATGCCTTCGAAAGCTCCCAAGCTAAGATTGCAATTAATAGCGTGTACGGACGTTCGTGTATGCAGGTTAGAAAGTTTGTAAACTGTCGTCTCACAGTAACCGACGAACAAGTGCTCAGACTCCTACGCAAACCAAACTTAAAGGAGTTCCGACCGCTGAGCTCTCATCTTATCCTCTTCCAATTCTCTCAATCTGTGCTCCGCATGAGACAGCCACTGTACCTAGGATTCGCGATACTGGAACTGTCCAAGCTGAAGATGTTTGATTTTTACCACAACCACCTTCTTCGTGTAGCTCCAGATACTAGACTGTTGTATATGGACACAGATTCCTTCATCATAAAGTTGAGTGAAGAGAAAGCGCTTCTCGAACCAGCTGACAAGCATCTGGATAACTCTAGCTATGACCCCGATCATCCGTTATATTCCGCGAAAAATAAGATGGTACTGGGAATGTTTAAAAACGAGATGCCTCGTGATCACATTCTCGGTTTCTGTTGTCTAAAACCAAAACTGTACGCTCTCGAACTGAGTAGCAAAAAGCAGTACAACCGTGCGAAAGGTGTGAAACATTCTGAAGCACAGAAGCTTCTTTATTCCCTGTACACCGACGCTCTTGAGTACGGCAGAATACACTCTATTAAGCAGAACCTGATCGTGCACAAAGACAATGTAAACAAAAGTGTCTCAGTGACAAAGATTGCTCTCAACCCTTTGGATACAAAGCGTTACATTTGTGCAGATGGAATTGAAACGTTCCCTTTTGGTTTTCACACCTAATCATATGTATGCATCGGACAAGTGTAAACAAAGATGGAAGCATCAGGATGGTAAATGATGGAAAAGCCAATTACCATCAATATAGATGTTACCCTTTCTTTATTCTTGTGTTTTTTTTTTCTAACAAGTGTTTAACACTAAAGGAGTGTTGATTGTACATATCTTCATTTGACTTATTCAGTGCACCTTTTTTCCTAAGTTTTTTTATGTGAATGAGAGAGTTGTCACTTCCTTAAATAATGAAACTTTTTCAAAGTGTTTGCAAAAAAAGTGGAGTATGTACTTTGCAAAACAGCTTGTTTCAGTTCTCTTGTCTTCAAAGTGATGATGAAATTGTGACTGTATAATACTTTTCGCCATTTTTGTGAGCTGTCTGATGTAATGTATCCTACTTTTCTTGCTAAGATGACTAAATAAAGGCTCTTTTCTTTTCAAAAACAAATTTATTCACTTTTAGAGTACACTACAACATGACATGTTATCTGTTTTTCGTGGTATCTGTTTACGCACAAGTATTGCTATCAACCTATCATTGAGTTTAAAGTTGGTGTGTGAGAACCTCCGAGTACACTCTTCAAGTAGAAACCCACAGCAGAGAAGACTACCTACATAGAGACAATAAAGTCCACATGTGGCTGAGCCGTATCCCTGAAGTCGTTTCCTGTTGTAGTGAAATGAAGATGCTGGGTGTATGAATTTGTAGAACTCCTTGTATAGTGGTCGCATTCCGTAGCTATCGAAATAAGAAATGCTCCTATCGTTAGAGATATGGAATAGAGTCCAGTGTTCTCCCGGGGAAGATCTTGGAGCTGTATTCACCACATAAAGACCCGGTGCAGCTTTTTGCAATGCAATTTCATCGCGAGCGAAAGTTCCACGAAAGCATGTCCTTGTGCAATGGTTCCGAGCAAAAGCTGCATAAAATTCCCATTCTTCCATTTTGATTCGTTTATACGAATTTAACGCGTCTGTCTTTGTTTATTTCCAGAACACGAGGTGTCTCGGAAACAAAGAGCACCGTGACAGCTTCTGTAAGGTTAGCAGCAAATGTCAATGTGAGACGAACTAGCTTGAAGCACTGGACTTAGTGACTGCAGTTCCACATCCGGTGTGAGGTGATAATAAAGCATAAATGTCTCTTTTGCATATGCAGCCGGAGCTAGAGGTATATCTTTGCTCTTAAGTTTGTGAAGCAAATTCATGTATCTCTTTGCATAGATGTCTCGTTGAAAGTCAAAGTCGTCGGTGTAGTGTTGACCGCCAACGTCGAGCACTGCTCTTTTGAGTTTAAAATTTTCAAGCTTAAAAGGGTTCCGTTCTCTATGACCCTGATATGCTTCACTCTTGACCATCAATACGGTCAACTTAGAAGGAACTCGTTCACTATAGAGATCATCAAATATCACCTGAGATTGGTTTGGAGCGATTTTCCTATACTTAATCTCTAAACCTCGAAGAAGGTATGTGGCGGGTGTCGTTTGAAGTCTTCTTTCAATGCCAACGAGTACGCTTGGAGAAACCTGCACACGTCGGAGGTAGAGCACAATTCGAGAAAACTCTATTGTATGCTTTTCAGTCTCGCTGGGACCAGAGAGGAGCCTAAATTCGTCAGTGCATTGTCTTAGCACCACTCGTATATCGGTGTTATTAAGGACAAATTTCTCTTGCTGACAGATGTCGCTAAAGATAGGAGAATAAAGATCACAGAGAGTTGATCCTTTGGTGCGTTTATAGCGTGCGAAAAGTCCTTTTGCTTCGTTGGGGATAGCAAAATTTTCAGATTCTCCCACTGGATCTGGTTCGTAAAGCATTGCAGACAAGGTGTGAGTTTGAGTAACATTGTTTGCATTTGTAACAATGTCCAAGTAAGAACGATAGGCATAATGTTCGAAATTAGATACCAGAGTCGAATTAAGATAAATGTGGACATGATGAAAGAGAGAAGATGCAAATGCTTGTACAGGAATAACGTTGTCATTTGTCACTGTACTGCCAGTTGTAGTCAATGCTGCGTCTCCATTTTTACGCACAACTCTACATTGAATGTGTAAGAAACTCGACTGGAGATCAAAGAAGCCGCCACCGAGACCTGGAACATTATATTCAATCACACCGCTCGAGGTAGGTGCAGAAATGGGGAAAAACTCCACATATTCTGACTTCTCCAGAGAAAAGTTTGTCGGTGGAACAGAAAACAGGTCCAACTGATTCGTTGTGCAGAAGCAAGAATTTTTATGTACTAAGGCGATGGTAGACATCTTTTTTTTCCTCAGGTGAAAAAGTCAACCTTTCTTCGTTTCTTCGTTGGTTTTACTGATCGATCAATTCTGTTGCCCTTGCTTTTATTACGTTTCCTACCCTTCCCTCTGAGTCTATGCAGCAACTCGTCACGAGTTGAATGGATGGTGCGACCAACCCCTTTCCTTAGTGCCTCTCCAAACGTTGTTCCCTGTTTCACTTCCTCCGCTATGTGACGTCCTGTGTCAAGAAGTTTCCGACCTACGTAGGGCGCTCCTTGTTTAGTCAGTATAGGTATAAACCGCTGCACCAACTCAGAAAAAAAGCCAGATCCAACTTGATAAAGAGGAGCTGAGTAATGTGGCAATGGTTGATCTCGTTTACCACTGCCGAAATGCGATATACAACAGGGTGTCTGAGTTATATGCATTTTCGAAAATGTAATGTTACTCCCACACGACCAGAACCAGCAATGAAGGGAATGAAATCACCTATCTCGTTTGCCAGTTCGATTTGAATGCTAGTCAGCTCCTTGACAGTCACATATTTATAGTAAAGATTTGTGAAAGAGTAGGACATAACCTCATTCCGACTCTGCAGTCTAAATGGGAGAAGTCGAAGAAGGGGTGCGGGTTATATCACCTCCAGCTTCACTTTCGATGATATCGCTGTAAACGAAAATGTAATTTTGCGCTGGGGGGGAAGAGGCAGACATCACGCTGAGCAACTGTGAAACTGGAGAAGGTTGTTCGTTTTCCAAATCCATGCATTAGAGCTAAATATGGGTGAAATGTAACGTAACCCTCATTGCGACGTTCCAGTTGACAAACTCCATTATAGGGATTGTAAAATATGAGACGAGCATCTTCTGGTAGGTGTAAGTTTGCTCGATATGCATGATTTATCGCATCGGCGAGGTCCTTCCCTGACTCATAATACCCTTCTAGAACTTCGTATTTGGTTGTACGTGAACGATACGTGATTAGGGTGACTTCCTCTTCAGTGTCCACCTGATATTTCAATACTTTTACTGGCTGGCCTTCATCCAATTCCGAAGAACCAATAATCTTTTCAGGAAGGCCAAGCTTAGCAGAGAGAGTTGAACTTAATTCCAGACCAGTATTTAGTGGAAGTTGTATTTCATAATGACCACTGACTCGTATTATTTTGGCTTGGTTTTTGAAGTGTTTCGTTAGAAGTTGACGAAAAGGTACAATAATGTTTTCTCCCGCAAGAAACTTAACTTGCTCTGTCGTGGTTACGCCACCGAAGAGGCTAGTCTCCGATATACCATTAACGATATCTGTGACATTATTAATTGCAAATGGGATATTCACCTCCGCCAGAGCAACCTCCCACTTTCCATCTAATTGCACTGGCTGAGCTAGTTTAACTCTGAACTTGCTCATTGTGTTACTAGGAAATACATCACTCGAGGCGTTTGACAGTAAGTTGACATAGAACTGGCTCGCCATTGTTTTTCTTTTTCTAAAATGAAAACAACATGATCGTGAGGAGTTCTTTTAAACCAAGAGCGAAGTCAAATGGGCGCGAAATTTAAAATTTGGGTGCGCAGGTAGCGCCATCTGTTGAACGGCGGTAAATTTGCTGGAAGTGCTGCCATCTCTAGATGAACGAACTCAACTCCCCATGACGCCACCTGGCGTAAAAGAAATCAAACAACCTCTCCACCCCACACAATTCTATCCTGATTAGCGACGCACGTAAACATGTAGAGCCCGTGGCCCAGTGGCTTAAGACGCTCGTCTGACAACCTAAAGGACCCAAGTTCGACTCCTAGTGTGTTTCACCATGACGTCATTATTGTTACTTAATCTTATCATTGATTTCATATCACTAAGATTAACTATGTGACGTCACTGATTAACTATCTTATCCACTGACCTCACTGATATGAGGGCGGAGCGGCTGCGGCCTGGAGTGACGTCATACGTCCTTGATGACGTCATTTCCTGTTTGACGTCATTTCCTGGCTGGAGAGTTAATCTATACACTACTGAGGCCCAACAAGGCCGAAACAGCTGTCCAGTACTGGCAATGCGACGTTTGAGTTACAAACATATGCTATACGTGCAGCCAAAGCGCTCTGACTATTTTTTTTCCTTTTATACTTCACTGGCTTTACACTGGGCTTTCAGTGAGTGAGTTATCTCACCCTGACGGGAGGAATCACGTGTTACGTGACCTTCTGACGCCATCCACTCAAACGTTGCCTGCCTGCGTACTGTTGATGAGGCCCAACAAGGCCGAAACAGCTGTCCAGTACTGGCATGGCGACGTTTGAGTTACAAACATATGCTATACGTGCAGCCAAAGAGCTCTGACTATTTTTTTTCCTTTTATACTTCACTGGCTTTACACTGGGCTTTCAGTGAGTGAGTTATCTCACCCTGACGGGAGGAATCACGTGTTACGTGACCTTCTGACGCCATCCACTCAAACGTTGCCTGCCTGCGTACTGTTGATGAGGCCCAACAAGGCCGAAACAGCTGTCCAGTACTGGCAATGCGACGTTTGAGTTACAAACATATGCTATACGTGCAGCCAAAGAGCTCGGACTATTTTTTTGCTTTTATACTTCACTGGCTTTACACTGGGCTTTCAGTGAGTGAGTTATCTCACCCTGACGGGAGGAATCACGTGTTACGTGACCTTCTGACGCCATCCACTCAAACGTTGCCTGCCTGCGTACTGTTGATGAGGCCCAACAAGGCCGAAACAGCTGTCCAGTACTGGCATGGCGACGTTTGAGTTACAAATATATATATATATATATATATACTCATTGAACGATGCGACAGCACCAGAGGACACGTGTTTCGCCGTGTTTGCGGCTCGTCGGCCCTGGGTAGCTGCGCATCGTTCGGGATTGGCAAACCAGGGGTCACTCAGCGAGCGATATACACCTGGGAGGGTGACTGAGCACTCCTCAATGCCACAGTGCAAGCCAGTGAATTATAAAGAGGGGGGAAAGCCATTAAAAAAATAAGTAAATGATGCTAGACGTGTTTGAAATTCAAACTTACAGATTAAAATGGCTTCTATGGCTGCACGTAGAGAAACGGATACTCATTGAACGATGCGACAGCACCAGACGACACGTGTTTCGCCGTGTTTGCGGCTCGTCGGCCCTGGGTAGCTGCGCATCGTTCGGGATTGGCAAACCAGGGGTCACTCAGCGAGCGATATACCGCTCGCTGAGTGACCCCTGGCTTGCCAATCCCGAACGATGCGCTGTCGCTGTCGCATCGTTCAGTGAGTATCTGTTTCTCTACGTGCAGCCATAGAAGCCATTTTAATCTGTAAGTTTGAATTTCAAACACGTCTAGCATCATTTACTTATTTTTTAATGGCTTTTCCCCCCTCTTTATAATTCACTGGCTTGCACTGTGGCATTGAGGAGTGCTCAGTCACCCTCCCAGGTGTATATCGCTCGCTGAGTGACCCCTGGCTTGCCAATCCCGAACGATGCGCAGCTACCCAGGGCCGACGAGCCGCAAACACGGCGAAACACGTGTCCTCTGGTGCTGTCGCATCGTTCAATGAGTATCTGTTTCTCTACGTGCAGCCATAGAAGCCATTTTAATCTGTAAGTTTGAATTTCAAACACGTCTAGCATCATTTACTTATTTTTTTAATGGCTTTTCCCCCTTCTTTATATATATATATATATATATATATAGGGTGAGGTAAAAGGATTATCAAACGGCCACGAAGTTTTACAGAAGTTGAAAAAAAGACGCAGAAACAGATTTTATGGAAGTTACAAACACTAGTTTATTACATAGGGAGACGTTAAAAAGTAAAATGGGCAAGGGGTCGACGTTTCGACAGTGGCACTGTCTTCGTCAGGACAAAAGATGCGTAGCTGGTTACAGATTACTTAAATAGGTTTGGTACATGACGTCATAATCTGTACGGGCACGCATTTATGCCATTCAGTGCGGCATCTGCCAAGCACAATACGTTGGTCAGACTAAAACATCATTTCGGATCAGGTTCAACAACCACCGATCTGACGTTACAAAAAAAGCCAAACCTCCCGGTCTCTCGTCATTTCAAGCAACCAGGTCATTCACTAAATAATGTGTCACTTTTTATTCTCCAGTCAAATTCTAGCTGAGATCGGTGCAGGGAACAACGCGAATCTTATCTCATTTACAAATTCCAATCAACCATTAACGAAGATCTGGGAGCACTTTCAACGGTAAGAAATCTGGCCGCCTAGATGAGCTACACTTTCTTCATTTTCGTTTCCTTTCTGTTTTTCTTTTCCTTTTTTTTTCAGCAAAGTTTGATGCAGTGCTCATCCTGCCTGGAATTTTCCCCAAAGCGGACAGTGACCTACTGCGAATGACATCACCACCCGGACTAGACCTTCTGGAATATTCCCGAATCTGACTCATTGACAAACGCCTGTGGCGTGCCCGTACCGATTATGACGTCATGTACCAAACCTATTTAAGTAATGTGTAACCAGCTACGCATCTTTTGTCCTGACGAAGACAGTGCCACTGTCGAAACGTCGACCCCTTGCCCATTTTACTTTTTAACGTCTCCCTATGTTTATTATTTGTTTATTTGTCATCACTAGGAAACAAAGAACAAGAAAAACCGTGGGGCGTGTCCAATAGCTTTCGCTAGTACAGGCTCTTGCCCCGCGGGGTAAATGGAACAGAAAAACAGGTGAGATAAATAATGCAACAAACAGTTACATTCCTGGGTTCAAATAGGCTGAAGTGTCCATAAGGTATCGTCGTAGCATGTTGCGGAATGACTGGCTGTTTTTAACCTCAAGAGGCATAGAGTTCCAGAGTCGCGGCCCAAAACACACTGTCAACCTCGTACCATACATATTTTTTGGCCGATATAAGATAAAGTCATTCAACATGACGCTTCGGTTACCTCTTGGACATTTTTGAAATATGTTGTTATTAAAAGGAACGTTATTCTTTACAATTGACTCTACAAGTAAGGCACGACGCTCTCGAATAAGATCAGGCAGTGGGAGAATATTCAAAGAATTAAAAAACTCAATACAGGAAGTTCTACTGCCAGAACAAGTAATTAATCTTATAGCTCTCTTCTGAAGCCTGAACAGACGATCCAGATATGTTGGGAATGCAGTACCCCAAGAAGCGGCACAATAAATTAGATGACACTGCACAAATGAGAGGTACAATTGACGTAAAACATGTAGTGGAAAATATTGACGGGCAAGGAATAAAATGTGACAGGACTTGGAAATATTCTTAGCAACTTTATCAATGTGTGGTTTCCACGTGAGATGAGAATCTAAGGTCACACCTAGGTAATTAATAACATGTACTTGTTCTATAACATTATTATGAATTGAGATGCTAATTTTGACATATTTGGCAGAAGGCTTGCAGAAGACAAGAAACTTTGTCTTAGACAGATTCAACGTCAGACGGTTAATAGCAAACCAATGAGCAATCCTGTTTGCCTCATGATACACGGTCGGCGCAATTTCGGAAATATCTGGAGAGCTGAAGAGGAAACACGTGTCGTCCGCATACATGAAAGTCGAAAGTCTGTCGGAAACCGATGGAAGATCGTTCACATAAATCGAAAATAACACAGGACCCAAGACAGAACCTTGGGGTATACCCGTACATACAGGCAAAGACACAGACGATTCCCCATCGATCCGAGTAAACATTCTACGACACGACAAGTAATTCCTCAGCAGATTCCAGATATCTCCACGAAAACCATAACAATAGAGCTTTTGTAGCAAAATGTGATGATCGACGGTATCAAAAGCTTTGCGCAAATCGGCAAACAGGCCAACAGCAACATGAGATTCATTTAAAGCCTGGTTGATTCCATCGGTGACGGCATGTACAGCTGTAGCGGTGGACATTCCAGTTCGAAATCCATGTTGAGAGCAACTCAGTACATTATATTTTTTCAAAAATGAGGAAATCTGTTTACACAGTAGTTTTTCAAAAAGAGTATTGATAGTACTAAGAACTGAAATAGGCCTGTAATTTTCGACCAAATTCTTGTCGCCTGACTTGTAAATAGGTACAACCCGCGCAATTTTTAGAGTGTCCGGATACAGTCCTGTGCCACATCCATGATTAAAAATATGGCACAGTGGAGCAGCCAAAACATCAGCACACGTCTTGAGGGCATGTATAGAAATATTGTCATGACCAATAGCAACGTTCTTTTTCATGCCGCGTATCGTTGCGATAATGTCCGGAACGGTGAAAGGCATTATAAAAAAGGAATTCGGAACGGATTCCCTAATAAAAGACGTTGGAGAATCAAGAACATGGGTCGACGCGCCAGAGGCGAGTTCTTGCCCTATCGAAACAAAGTATCTATTGAATGTTTCACACAATTTTTTTGTTGACTCTGCTACGTTAGGCAGGATCTTTTTCTGTTCACGGGATTTCGTGATTGCATTGATTACAGACCACACTTTCCGTGAGTCACCGTGACAATTCAACAGCCTCTCAGAATAGTATTTTTGCTTCAGATTGCGGGTCAACTTTGCAGCCCGATTACGTAAATGCTTAAACTTGTCTCTAAACGTGACATTGTCTGGATGACGCTTGAACTTCCTATACCAGAATGCTTTCTGAGACAAAATAAGCAAAAGGTGAGAGTTCATCCATGGACAGATAGGACTCGCATACCGCCGGCTACAATCAAAAGTAGTTGAGGAACTGATACAAGTTCGAAGTACGGTGAGGAACCCATCACATTCGCGGTTCACATCCTCGTTATATACTTGGTTCCAGTCTAAAGACGACAAGAGGGAATGCAGCTTTCCATAGTCAGTTCGTGGGACGACCCTTGTAAGCTGACCATTACGAACGCGGCCAATACCATCACTACGGTGACAATATACAGGGCAGTGATCGCTGATGTAATAAACTAGTGTTTGTAACTTCCCTAAAATCTGTTTCCGCGTCTTTTTTGAACTTCTATATATATATATATATATATACTTTTATCACATTTATCACCGACTTTAACAAAGCACATCCGGCCATCAAGTTCACGCATTCTTATTCCCCTCTAACTGTTAACTTTCTCGATGTCCAAGTAAAGTTATCCAACGGGGTCTTGTCCACAAACCTGTTCAGTAAACCTACGGACTCCCAACAGTATCTAGCATTTAACAGTTGTCACCCGCGTCATACTAAACTTGCCATCCCTTACAGCCAAGCACTTCGATACAGGCGCATCTGTTCCAGTGACCACGACTTGGACAGAAATCTAGCTCAACTTAGTGAAACATTCATCGATCGTCAATTTCCACCTAGCCTAGTTGACGACGCTCTAAACAAAGCCCGCAAAGCAGATCGCAAAGCCCTGTTCCAAGACCACAAACGCGTGTCAGATAATGGTTCCGTAAACCTCATCTTAACATTTAGCAGCAATATTCCAAGCGTTAACAATATACTAAACCGTCACCATACTATCCTTCTCCAATCGGAGCGCATGGGACAAATTTTTCCTCAGCCACCGCGGGTAACCTACAGGCGCGCACGCAACCTGCACGATAATCTAGTTAGCTCTAAGGTTATCAAAGCAGCGCATCCAGGGAACGGCTGTCACCCATGGGATGGCCGCAGGTGTCAAATATGCAAATTAATGCAAAGCACCCAAGTACTTAAAAGTACTAATTCCAATTTTTGCGTTAAAATCAATGGTGACTTCGACTGTAATTCGTCTAACGTCATTTGTGCCATTCAGTGCGGCATGTGCCAAGCACAATACGTTGGTCAGACTGAAACATCGTTTCTGATCAGGTTCAACAACCACCGATCTGACGTTACAAAAAAGCCAAACCTCCCGGTCTCTCGCCATTTCAAGCAACCAGGTCATTCACTAAATAATGTGCCACTTTTTATTCTCCAGTCAAATTTTAGCTCAGATCGGTGCAGGGAACAACGCGAATCTTATCTCATTTACAAATTTCAATCAACCATTAACGAGGATCTGGGAGCACTTTCAACGGTAAGAAATCTGGCCACCTAGATGAGCTACACTTTCTTCCTTTTCGTTTCTTTTCTGTTTTTCTTTTCTTCTTCTTTTCTTTTCGGCAAAGTTTGAAGCAGCGCTCGTCCTGCCCGCATTTTCCCCAAAGCGGAGAGTGACCTAAGGCGAATGACATCGCCACCCGGACTTGACCTTCTGGAATATTCCCGAATCTGACTCATTGACAAACGCCTGTGGCGCGCCCGTACCGATTATGACGTCATGTACCAAACCTATTTAAGTAATGTGTAACCAGCTACGCATCTTTTGTCTTGACGAAGACAGTGCCACTGTCGAAACGTCGACCCCTTGCCCATTTTACTTTTTAACGTCTCCCTATGTCATAAACTAGTGTTTATGACTTCCCTAAAATCGTTTCCGCGTCTTTTTTTGAACTTATATATATATATATATATATAAGTGAAATAATAAGACTTGGACTACAGATTACAGGAACGTTAACAAACACTAATTTATTTAATGGGCAATTTAACACATAGATTAAAAAAACAATGGTCGACGTTTCGACAGTGGCACTGTCTTCGTCAGGACAAAAGAGGTACAAGGGTTGCATATTGCTTAAATAGGTGTCCTGGGTGACGTCACAATCGGTGCAAGTGTGCACGTGACAGTTGTCTGAGTCATATTCTGGAACATTCCGCAAGGTCAAGTCCGGGTGGTGATGTCATCTTTCTTGGGGAGCAAGCTCAGGCTGAACTGTACTGAGGCCATAGCTGAAAAGAAAAAAAGGAAAAGAAAAGGAAAAAATGGGAAAGTATATCCCATCTAGACGACCAGATTCCTTACTGTTGAAAGTACACCGGGATCTTAGTTAATGATTGATTGGAATTGGTAAATGAGGTAAGACTCGCGTTGTTCCCTGCCTCTACCGAAGCTAAAGTTTGATTGAAGAATAAAAAGGGCAACGTCATTTATTGAATGACCAGGCTGGTTGAAATGACGAGAAACAGGAATATTTGGCTAACGTCCGACCGGTGGTTGTTGAACCTGGTCCGCAAATATGTTTTGGTTTGACCTACCTATTCTGCTTGACACGCGTTGCACTGAATGGCATAAATGACGTTGGATGAATTGCAGTCAAAGTCACCATGAATTTTGACGAAGAAATTAGAATTTGTGCTGTTAAGCACGTGGGCACTTCGCATTAGTTTGCATATTTGGCATCTGCGGCCATTGCATGGGTGGCAGCCTGCCGTCGGACTTGTTGGTCGGTTGACTTTGGAGCTGACTATATTATCATGGAGGTTTTGCGTGCGCCTGTAGGCCACACGTGGCGGTTCCGGGAAGATTTGTCGCATATGCGCTCTGACTGACGAAGAATACCGTGGTGGCGATTAAGTATACTGTTGATGTTGGAAACATTATTGTTGAATGTTACAACGAGGTTGACGGAACCATTGTCTGATTTGCGATCTGCCCTGCGGGCCTTCCTTATTGCGTCCTCAACTAAACTGGGTGGGAATTGGCGACTGATGAATGTTTGCTTGAGTTGGTTCAAATTTCTATCCAGGTCACTGTCGCTGGAACAGATGCGTCTATAACGAAGTGCTTGGCGTAGGGGATAGCAAGTTTAGTGTGCCGCGGGTGGCAACTCTTGAAAGCTAGGTACTGCCGAGAGTCCGTAGGTTTACGGAACAGGTCCGTAGTTAGGACCCCGTCCGTTAACTTTACCTGGACATCTAGGAAGGTAACAGTTAGAGCTGAGTAAGAATGGGTGAATTTGATAGACGGATGTGCTGGGTTAAAATTTCTAATGAATATATTCAGATCTCCTCCGAATATGGCCAAACCATAAAGATATCGTCCAGAAAACGCTTGTACAACGTCGGCTTTTTCTCGCATTGGAACATAAATGCCTCCTCCAGATTACCCATAAAGATGTTTGCATAATTTGGTGCCATCTTAGTGCCCATAGCCGTGCCACTGACTTGCAAGTAATGTTTACCATCAAATTCAAAGTTGTTATTTTTCAGAATAAGGTTAAGGAATGTGAATAGAACACAAGGATCGTATGAGTTGTCCGAATATTTTAAAAACGCCCTTTGAGCTGCAGCAATGCCATCTTCGTGGGGGATGTTGTTATAGAGGGAAGAAACGTCTAGCGTGACCAGCAAACTTGAGGGAGGAGGTTGGCACTGACTTAATATTTCCAGGAAGTGATTTGTTTCTTTAATGTAGGATGGAAGTTTTGGGGGTATATCTTTAAGAAGATAATCTACAAAGCTGGAAATATTTTCGGTAGCTGTACCGTTACACGAAACTATCGGGCACCCATATATATATATAAGAGGAAAGAAAATTAGCAAGAGCGCTTTGGCTACACGTGTAGGATATGTTTGTAAGTCAAACGTCGGCATGCCAGTACTGGACAGCTGTTTGGGCATCATCATCAGCTGACAGCATCATCAGCAGTCATTGGCAGAGCCAACACTCTGACGGGAGGCATCATGTGCCACGTGACCTTCTGACGCCATCCGCTCAAACGTTGCCTGCCTGCGTACTGCTGGTGATGACCCAACAAGGCCGAAAGAGCTGTCCAGTACTGGTATGGGGACGTTTGACTTACAAACATATATATATATATAACACTGGAAAAGTTGAAGCTGGGTGGGACGGCCACGTAATTATAGTGAACGTTGAGATAAATGGGAGACAGAAGACGAAAGTATGGGAAGTAACAAAAAAAGGGTTTATTAAAACTTCAAAGTTATAAAAGTGAGGGGCTATGTCTACGTTACGGCGGAAGCTCATTGCATTTATATATACAGGGTGTCCACGCTAAGTTAACTAAGTAACACTTTTTTCCAAGGTGAAATCATTGCAATATAGCATATGGTGAAGGGCACTCCCTAGCAGGGCATAAGCAAAGTCCAAAGGCAATGCCCTAATTAACTTTCATTTATTAAGTTTTTAATAATAAAAGTTGTCCCAATGAGAACATCTGTTCCTTTCGGTCGCATGATATCGTAGCCGTTTTCAGAACAAAAATTCGTTCGATAGATCGCCCGCAAAAAATTCGTGAAGGAACGCCTTTTTTTTCTTTATTTTGTTCATTGCGCTTCTTAGAAGACGCGTCTTTCTTTCACCCCCAATGTGAGAGGGAGAAAGAGCACACTATCGCCTCTCGCGTCCTGGAAAAAGATTAAAAGGAAACAGGAAATGCAATCCAAGATAAGGCCACTTCCGACAGAGTCACCCGATACATTTGTTTTTGTTTTGTTTCCGCAAGTTAAAGCTCATTTCCGACGCATTAGGCGGCACTGTGCTCCTTCCCACTCTTCTGTTGGGGATGAAGGAAATACACGTCTCCGAAGATGCGCAATGAACAAAATAAAGCAAGAAAAGGCGTTCCTTCACTAATTTTTTGCTGGCGATCTATCGAACAGATTTTTGTTCTGAAAACGGCTACGATATCAGGTGACAGAAAGTAACAGATGTTCTCATTGGGACAACTTTGTAGCTTTTATAATTAAAAACTTAATTAATGAATGCTAATTAAGACATTGCCTTTGGACTTTGCTAATGCCCTGCTAGGGAGTGCCCTTCAGCATATGCTATATTGCAATGATTTCATCTTGGAAAAAAGTGTTATACATATTTTAAAAAAATATGTTCACAGTTAGCGTGGACACCCTGTATATATATATATATATATGAATGAGCGAATGTTCCATGGCTGCACGTGAGGCATATGTTTAAAACTCAAGCGTGCCACAATCCCAGCTGTGGACGGCCGTTTCGAGCTTGTTGGCTCTCATCGGCACAGTGTAGGGATTAGGGATGTGACACGCTGTAGGTCGGCACAAACACTGTGTCTCTGCAAGACATCAAGGTTTCATAGTGTTAGCAACACCTCTGGAGGCCGCAGTGCAAAGCCAGTAAGCACAGATACAAATATAAAAATGAGCGAATGCTGCATGGTTGTACGTGAGGCGTATGTTTACAAGTCAAGCGTGCCACAGTCCCAGCTGTGGACGGCCGCTTCGAGCTTGTTGGCTCTCATCGGCACAGTGTAGGGATTAGGGATGTGACACGCTGTAGGTCGTCACAAACACTGTGTCTCTGGAAGACATCAATGTTCCAGGGTGTTAGCATCACCTCTGGAGGCCGCAGTGCAAAGCCAGTAAGTACAGATACAAATATAAAAATAAGCGAATGCTCATTTTTATATTTGTCTCTGTACTTACTGTGGCGATGACAGCCAACAAGCTCGAAACGGCCGTCCACTGCTGGGATTGTGGCACGCTTGTATTGTAAATATACAGGGTGTCCACGCTAAGTGTGAACAGATTTTTTAAAAATATATCAATAACTTTTTCCCAGATGAAATCAATTGCAATATAGCATATGCTGAAGGGCACTCCCTAGGGGGCATTAACAGACTCCTAAGGCAATGTCTTAATTAACTTTCAATAATTAACTTTTTAATTATAAAAGCTACGAAGTTTCTCCAATGAGAACATCTGATCTCTTCGGTCACCAGATGCCAAAGCCGTTTTCAGAACAAAAATCCGTTCGATAGATCGTCCGCAAAAAATTCGTGAAGGAACGCCATTTTTTTTCTTTATTTAGCTTATGGCGCATCTTCAAAGAGGCGGCTTTCCTTTACCCCCAGTGTGAGAGAGTGAAAGAGCACAGTGCCGCCTCATGCGTCGAAGATTAGCTTTAACTTGCGGAAACAAAACAAAAACACAAATCTATCGGGTGACTCTATCGCGACTGCCCTTATCTTGGGCTGCATTTTCTGTTTTCTTTTAATCTTTTTCCAGGACGCAAGAGGCGATAGTGTGCTCTTTCATCCTCTCGTGTTGGGGGCGAAGGAAAGACGCGTCTCTAGAGATGCGCAATGAATAAAATAAAGAAAAAAAATGGCGTTCCTTCACGAATTTTTTGCGGACGATCTATCGAACGGATTTTTGTTCTGAAAACGGCTTTGGTATCTGGTGACCGAAGAGATCAGATGTTCTCATTGGAGCAACTTCGTAGCTTTTATAATTACAAAGTTAACTATTGAAAGTTAATGAAGACATTGCCTTAGGAGTCTGTTAATGCCGCCCTAGGGAGTGCCCTTCAGCATATGCTATATTGCAATTGATTTCATCTCGGAAAAAGTGATTGATATATTTTTAACAAATCTGTTCACACTTAGCGTGGACACCCTGTATATGACGGTGGTGAACCGGGCAAGTTGGTATGGATCCATCGTACT
Source organism: Ornithodoros turicata (assembly GCF_037126465.1). Classification (NCBI taxonomy): domain Eukaryota; kingdom Metazoa; phylum Arthropoda; class Arachnida; order Ixodida; family Argasidae; genus Ornithodoros; species Ornithodoros turicata. Next base: position 121,006,022 of record NC_088201.1, on the reverse strand, counting down.
AAACTAGCACAGCAACGATGTGTAAACATTTGCGTCACGTGCAGCCATGGAGCATTCGCTCATTTTTATATTTGTATCTGTACTTACTGGCTTTACACTGCGGCATCCAGAGGTGTTGGTAATACCCTGGAACATTGGTGTCTTGCAGAGACACAGTGTTTGTGCAGACCCAGCAGCGTGTCACATCCCTACACTGCGTCGATGAGAGCCAAGAAGCTCGAAACGGCCGTCCATGGCTGGGATTGTGGCACGCTTGACTTGTAAACATATGCCTCACGTGTAGCCATGGAGCATTCGCTCATTTTTATATTTGTATCTGTACTTACTGGCTTTGCGCGGCGGCATCCAGAGGTGTTGCTAATACCCTGCAACATTGATGTCTTGCAGAGACACAGTGTTTGTGCAGACCCAACAGCGTGTCACATCCCTACACTGCGTCGATGAGAGCCAACAAGCTCGAAACGGCTGTCCACAGCTGGGATTGTGGCACGCTTGACTTGTAAACATATGCCTCACGTGTAGCCATGGAGCATTGATGCCTAGCAGAGACACAGTGTTCGTGCCGACCCAACAGCGTTTCACATCCCTACACTGTGCCGATGAGAGCCAACCAGCTCGAAACGGCCGTCCACAGCTGGGACTGTTGCACGCTTGACATGTATATACAGATACATATATATATATATATATAAAAGAAAAATAATAAGATGTGGATGACAGGTTACAGGAAAGATAACAAAACTAGTTGATTTAATGGGTAATCAAACACAAAAATTATCACATGCCATGAAAGGGTTAAAAGAACAGTCGACGTTTGGACAGTATAGCACTGTCTTCGTTAGGACAAGAAGACGTCCTGACGAAGACAGTGCTACTCGGCCAATAAAAATTCGGTCGAGCAAAAATTGTGTACTGTGAGATGCGTGCGTTGAGACATAAAATGTAAATTTGGCTACGCAAATGAGCCGTGCCGACACTAGAACTATGCGCTTTTCGAGCGCAGAAACGACGCGATCTTCACCTTCTCCGGATTCGAGAGCGGTCTTAGGTTAGCGGCGTACACCAATCACCTCCACCTCTCCAAAGCACGTGACCCTCTCACGTGGATTGCTTGTCGCTCTTTCCACGCTCGAGTAGTGCGTAGTTCTTGTTTGGGCTCATTTGGTTAGCGAAATTTGCCAGTTTATATCTCCGAGCATGTTCGCTTCTGAGGCTGTTTCATAAGAACGGTGCATTTGAATAACGAGAGGCTTAAATTCTTCTATCCCACGTTTTCCAGAAAACATCTAATTAATAAGTTAATTATTGAATTTCAGCTAATTAGTCATCCAGCGGTTCCATACGCTGTCCTCGAGGATGCCTGCCTGGCCGTATAACCCACCTGCTGAAATGACATGTATTTTGCTCTGCTAGTTTTTTTTTATAAAAATTCTGTAACGAATAATAAAACATCCTGTATATCCAAACGTACCAAAAATGTGAACGAGGTCTCAGCATACAAATATGCTTGATATTTATATTATAATAGGTAAAATGAATTATTTACCACATCGAGGTTCTGGTAGTTTGATAGGTCAGGCCTTGCTGCTGCACTGGCGGTGTTCCTTAGAAAGGCAGAAGACAAAATTACGATTGCAATGCCTATTGTAGCTGGCATTATTGCAACTCAGGTAGCTTTCCTGGCAGCAGTATAAGGGTTCCAGCGATCGTGTAATATATACTGATGCACCACATGAGCTTACGCAGTTGCTCTACTTTATGAAAATTTTGTGGCAGACAAGCTGCTACCCTGTTTGAACGCGGAAGCGTGTCATCATTTGCAGGAAAACATGCGTAGGTCATTGCTCTGTCGTTGAACTGTTGATAGTACAAAGCAGATAGAGGATGCTTCTGCGGTTTCGGCAGTATCAACGTGTCGTACAAGAAAGTTAGAGTATGTTGGTGCTTTCTCCTATCTAACTTGAAATAATGACATAGCTTTGTAGCGTGTAAACACGGCGATGCATCCATATTTCCACCCCAATACAGGGATTGAGCAATCACGATTGCATCGCAATCGTGAACTTCCATACCTAGCTTTCGCATTGCTATAAAAATTAAGACGGACTCTTTTTGGAAATTCCGGCGGAGTAACTAAACGAACCGACCTATGCTTATGAAACTTTTTCACGTATACAGTCAACCCTCGATTTATGAACCTTCGATTTATGAATTCCCTCGTTTTATGAACACGACCACGGGGAACCAAACTTTTTCCATTCATTTTTCCCTCGTTTTATGAACATCTATATTCGAATAATGAACGGAATTTCTGGGAACCAACTAGGAGTTGCCAGCGTTTTTGCCCTCAATTTACGAACGGATCGTTCCGAGGCCAGCAGGAACCTTCAAAGGGATAATTCCGTGGTCTTATGAATGACGCCTGAACGGACAAAACGTTTTCCAGGTATTGCACCCTCGGTTCTTAACCCCTCGAAATCGGAACAACAAACGGGTTTTCCGGGGTCGCACAAGGTGCGACCAAGTGTTCCTGACCTCAGTTGATGAATAAGGTGGTCGCTGTCACCCGGAGATTAATAAACGGAGGTTAAAAATCCCGGAGGAAATCCGAGACCAGTCCAGTGCGAATGTGGTGACATCTCTTCTTTCCAAGATTGGCACAGCGGAAGGCATGGTCCAAAGCAAAATTAAACAATTTAGTATTGCATAATAAACAGAGTGTGAATGCGCCAACGTCTGTTCTTTGTGAGATTGATACAGCAGAAGACATGGTCAAAAGCAAAATTACACAATATATGGCATTATAAACACAATCCCAACTCGGAAATACTGTTCCATTTGCTCGATTGTGCTCAGTTAACTGAATTTTCGATTTATGAATCCGTCGATTTATGAACGATTTTTTGGGGAACCGAGGATGGTCATAAATCGAGGGTTGACTGTATATCGCACAGAATAGTCGCACAGAGGCCATGCAGGGGCCTACTTGGCCCTAGAGGGAATATTTGCCAGAAAACACTTCATCCTAAGGGTGTTTTCACTAGAATACTAAGGGTGAATAGAATATTAGGGGTGTTCTTGTTTTTAAACACCAACTTTAAGAGCGTTTTATGAGGAATTCACCTTATCAAAGACTGTTTCAGAAAACACCCATATTTCATAGTGTAAAAAGGGAGTGCGCCATGGGACAAGGATGTGCTTAGAAAAGGTGTGAAATTATTTATTGTGTGCTGAGAGGAGATTGTCGTTCTATTGTGCTACGCTTCGCGACACCCCCGGCTTCTCGCCAATGGACAACCCACATTCTCCCCCCATCTAGACTGAGCAGAGGTGATCCAACGCACGCTTTTAGCATACAACGAAACACATTTCGTCAAGATGTTGCGGTAATTAATTGAATGCGACCCAGTGGCGTTACCGCTTGAGACAAGTTGACCTTCCCAGATTCTGCCGCTGCGCTGCTCTAAAGGATCTAGAGCACATTCTTTTCCGTTGCCCACACAATCAACCATCCCGAACCCCACTCACCGGGTTTCTTAGTCAGCGGGACTCTCGCCCCTTCTCCCTATGAAAAGTGCTTGGACCCTGGCCGAATCCAGACGCTTTGGGCTCAAAGCTGTTTTGGCATTTCTGGACACAATCGGACTCCGTATTATGAAGGGGCTCATTATCTCATTCTCTACATCACCCACAGTAATGAGGTAGAGTATCGCCTCTAGCGATGAAGCTCGATCACTGTTCATCATAATAGAATACAGTTGTTGTTGTTGTCTTCTTTAGAGCTTCTATTTCTTCCAACTTACGTTCGTAGTAAGCGACAAGCAAGGAAGTCAAAGACATCGCGATGAGGGTGTGAAAATTCCATATCAGTGAAAGATAGCAAAGGGCTGTTACTAGTCATGTAGAAAGCAGATTGACCAACAGATCAATGGGTTGTACAAATTGTCTTCCTGTCAATGGACAACTGACATTTTCCTCCCGTCTATACTGAGAAATGTTGACCCAGAGCTTGGTTTCTGGATGCTACAAAACACTTCTCGCCAAGATGGTGCACTCATGGAGGAGGAGGAGGAGGAGGAGGAGGAGGAGGAGTGTCGTTGGGAGGAACCGAGAGGTCTGCCTGCCTGATTAGGCGGCATGTTTCTCGGGAAGGGAAAGGTGGTGGAGAGGAGGAGAGGAAAGGGTGAAGTGGAAGACCAAGCGGAATCCGCTCGGGGGAGGATAGCTGCGTCCATGGGCCGACTTCAGGGGAACTGTGCCGGCATACGCCTATTACACATCTGAGGGAAACCCAGGAAAAACCCCAGACGGCACAGACGGCCCGCGGATTCGAACCGCGGACCTCCCAGTCTCCAAGCGCACCGGTGCGCACCGCAACCGCTGCGCCACCGGAGCTGGTGGTGCACTCATGGACTGTGACTCAATGGGGCATTTACAGCTCACTGGCATTACCACCTGAGGCAAGTTGACTGTCTCAGATGCTGTTACCGCAGTGCTGTAGTAGACCCAGAGCATATTATTCGTCATTGCCCACACTACCGAGCTTTCCAAACTGCCATTTTCGAATCTCTTAATAATCTGGACTCCTGCCCCTCCCTCTAAAATTGCTTGGCCTATGGCTAAATCGAGCCCACGGATGCCTGCCCTCAAAGCTCTTTTGACAATTTTGGACTCCATGGGACATGATTTCCTTCCTCACACCACCAGCAGCTATGGGGTAGAGTATTGCTTCTGGCGATGAAAGTCCCTGTCATCTCAAAATAAAGTTTATGTTAGAACGATTAACTCTATTTCTTATAACGTTACTGAACAGCATCCTCAATTTCTGCGAGGTGGTTTAAACCACTCTTACAACCACATGTTCTGTGTAACCTAGAAATGCTGCTATGTGTGTGAAGTGGCTAGTTTGCCAGAGCACCACAAATAGGAACACAAATGGCTGATAAATCTGCTACAGAACCTGCGCAAACAGGATGAGCACTTGGAATGATCACAGTTTTTCGTACCATGCAGAGGAAGATAGAGTAGAGTACCTTCAAATTTTGTACTACTTTTTCTGAATTAATTGTAATTATGCTGCAGCTACATAGGCAACAGTTAAAATGCTACTCACAATTGCCAAAACTTCATGCTAGCACGGAATTCTTTTTACAAACTTTGGTTGGTGATGTGATGAATGTTTCGGTGAGTTCCATAGGCCCGGTTTCACCAACTCTGGTTAACTGAACCAAGATCAAGGGTTGGCAATTCTTGAACTTAACACACACTCCTTTTTTTTTATTGGTGCTGTGTTGAATGTTTCAACGATAATAACTCCTTCAGTGAAGCAGAGAGTTTAATGACCGTTCATCTTAGTTCAGATGCTGAAAATGTTGGTGAAACTGTATATGTACATAATGTAGCCTTTATGTTCTGGTGCTGTGCAATGGTTTTTCAAGGGATTCAAACTACAAAAAAGGTTAATAATAAAAGATTTCTTGACATAACTATTTATACCTACCTACATACATATCCCAGACAGCACATAAGAAACTCAACAGAATATAAATGTCATCATGACGTTGGTAGACATACTGAAACCGAAGCAAATCGGAAGGGGAGGGCTGGGTTCCACGAATGGGCACTTGTTCACTGCCTCCTCTTGAAAAAAAAAAAGTAGCACCGAAAGTCTCGTGCCCTTCCAGAGGCTACCTTAATCCCCTCTAGGACGTGCCTTTTAGGCGCGACCTTGTCCGCCCCTAGCTTCGAGCGTAGCTCAACTGTACGAAATTGGTGGCGCCGTTGAACAGTATGATGTCATTTGTTTACAAACCGGAAGAGATCTATTGATGCAGCAGGATAAAGTCCACGTACTTCTGTGCAGTTCTGTCCATTTTCTTAAGCTCTCTGTGTTTCCTGTGCTACCTCTGCAGCTGTCCTGCGAGAGATTCAACACACAATTTGGGAAACAGTGCTCATTTCGCGCCCATTCACCATACCCAAACCACAATATGACACTATGTGTTGCCTCTTTGTTCAACCTTTTACAAACGTATTTATACATACTGCAGCCATTATTATGGCTGATGGCAGGAGCGAGCAGTCTGCAAAGATTTGTTCAAAGTATGTTCCCTGTTTCCACCACCAATAGCATTCCGCTTGGCAGTTGTAGAAGGCAAAAAGCTGTACTTAAAAACGGTGATACCTGAACAGAGGGCACAATATTCGGATGATGTGCACAGCCTAGTGAACAGGATCCTGGGAGGACAAAGTATGGATGTTCTAAGCTGATCCTCAGCATACTGTTTAGTGATAAACCTAACAGCCTTCAACTGAACCATTTCTGAACCGTTTCCAAAGCACTTTGTACAAAGGTTTTGTATGCTAGCAGCGTAGTGTCTGCGAAAGGTACTTTTCGTGTGCACTCCAAGAAGGCAATTTTGTTGAGAGACTTTGAGGATGCGTAACTAATGTATGATTTCCACTAAATACCTGAAACCCTCACCTCAATTAATTGTAGGACCAAAATTACATGGGAATATACTGAGGTTTGTCTTGTTCACAAAAGATATCATTGCACAATCTGCAAAGTTATCGGTAGTTGCCATGACCTACAACAATCATAAGCACTGCAAACCACTCATTGAGCATAGTCGGTCCACATTACGGAATGTGAAACGCGTCATTGCACATTGTGAACATGGCCATGCAACAGTGCTTGCGGCTTTCCATTCCTTTCATCACTTTCTTATGAGATGACTAATGCTTTGCCAAGTCAACACGAACATAATTATACTTTGGAACAACTTGGTTGCAAAGCATATGTACTCGAATGCACTTCCTTTAATCGCTCTAGGAGTCTTTAAGCTCTCCCGTAACATATCTGAGCAGATGCAGCATGTCATATAGGCACACACAATTTTGGCACAGTATTTGCTTGATATATCCAACAAGCAGAGATATCAAATCTTTGTGCCAAAATGGTGTGCCACGTGTCCATGTAATAGGTATAGCACCTTGATGTTGAATGCACGAAGTTACAATGTTTGACAACATATATGCCCTGGGTTAAATAGAGCAGCATATCATACGCATCACAAGAATGCCAACACTTCAGTGCATTACATTTACCTGTGATTCCAATGTTTACTCTCCCTTCTATTGCAATTATATATTTCAATCTCATTTTTGTATTATTATAATTTGGCAATCCTTTCACATGTCTTGTGATAGACAGGTTAGCAATGTAAGCAGTGTTTATGTGCCTCTCACAACCTGCATTTTTATGTCTGAGGCTCTTTTTGTGACAAGAGGACAAGGGTGCCGGCAACACACGTTCACAAAAATGCAGAACCAGAGACACACACACACAAAATTTACAGTATAACTCAGTCCCAATCATTCTGTCGCGTCCATTTTTCTGTGTCGTCTGTTCAACGTTTTTTTTTTTTTTTCGGGTGTAGTTTCTGGATTTTTAGCCTAACAGCAGTTGCTGCAGAGGATGCTGAGAACATGTGAAGTATACATTTTCTCATTCTCACATTATGCTGTTAGCAGTGTGAAATACAACTCAAAAGGAATTTAATGAGAGAGAACTTGTCCCCAAGATTAGTGTGGGAACATCGCAAAGGGGGGTTACACCACTTGGGGAAAAGAGAAAGCAGATGAAGTGAACGCAATATGCGACAAAAAAAAAAGGAAACGATCTCGCTACAACTGCAATATATGGAATTTGTTTTACAAAAATGCAAGTTCAGTTCAGCGCACGAACACTCGGGAACCGAGCTAACGTGCAGCAATGATTTCAATCAGGTCCGTCGCATTATTTCACACTGTATCATGAGGAGGCCCCCCAACTAACAGCATACGTCACTTGCGCACAGTAATATAGAATTTGTATTATTGTATATGTGTCAGGGCAGAGCTCAAGCTTCCCAAACAAGCGCACGTGCACACACACACACACACACATGCATAGACAAAGAAAGCTATCAGCTGTCGCAGACACAGCCATCCCGAAAGCTATGCCCATCTTTGTTGATGCGCCCACGAATGCACAGGACAACGGCCGAGGCTTTCCCACTCGCATTAAGTACCTGTGCCTTGGACTGTAAACAGTTTGGCGTACACTTACAGTGGAGTAGAATGACTCATTCTAGTCCACTATAGTACACTCCAGAAAACGAAAACAGCTGATTGCTGATTTCATGGGCGCGGCCATGCGAGCCGAGAAGGACAGTTTAATGTTCAACACAGGAGCGAGTTTACGTGAACGCGAAGGTGGCGCTAGTGTTGGGCGCAACAATATGCACCTCAAACGACGTAAAACGCAAAAAAAGTGAGCAGCAAAGTGAGCAATAAGGATGATTGCGTGCTCATTTTTCATTATTTGGGCCTGTAATTCACATCAGGGATCAGAAAGGCTGCTAAATACCGATGGCCGAGACAGATTTCATTTCAGCTCGTTTATCGCAGAATGAAAATGAACACCGGTTTAAAAAGTAGTACGTAAAAGACGAGTAAAAAACGAAATTCACCCGAATGGGTACTATATCTACGTGATACTCCATGTGGATATCTACCATGCAGAGAGCAGTGACATGCCATGGACCAGCCTTGCTTATATGGTACGAGAAAACGCAGATTTGCTCTCCAGCAAAGGACACTGCCTTGTTTTTGGTCAACGCAGGGAAGCCTTCAGTGGAAGCTCTTATCCTGGTACCGCTGGTACGTTTCATGACTCGTGAAGCTTATCTGGCTGTTTTTGCCACAACCATGGCTAGAATAATCGACAGAGCGTGTAATGCAGCAATAAACACCATTTGACGAATAAATCAATGTACTCTTGAACATGATTTGAATGACATGGATCTTGAATGAATATAACATGAATTTTAAAGAAAATGAGGAAACACGCCATCGCTCGCTCACTTCTATAAATTTGTCTTACCGGCTTCACTGAAACCGTCAACAAGCATTTCAGTTTGTGCTGCTCTAGTGCGAGTTTTTTTGCCTCAAGGTAATCAAGGACGCGAGATGGCCTTCCCCATTTGCATTACAACGTCCACCGTCATCAGAACACCCGGACGAGTCATTGCTAGTGGATCCTATTCTTGTATATGCCACACTTCTCAATCTCTAACTCCATATCCCGCAGTGCTCTCCTCCAGGTTAGGTTAGGTTAGGTTGGGTTAGGTAAGGTTAGGGCTCGCTCCCCCTTGCCGCGAAGGACTTCCGACGCCCCTACGGATAATAAGGAAAATAGAATAGTGCGAGTGAGGTGTTTCCGTAATGGAAAAGCTGAAACGGTACTCTACAAACAAATGTTACATCTGTGGATAATCATTTGAAGCATGCAGATATGAAGGATTCATCTATATCTAAAATGAAGAAAGATTGGCAGCAATTCTGATCTTTCCGTTTTTCGAACGAAAGAAAAACGGCTTCATTAAAAAAAATACATCTGAGTGAATTATGGAAATTATAATGTCAAAATACCTTGCAGAGTTTTTCCTCCACTCACATACGCGTAAATGCGAAACTAATGTACAGGTAATTCTGGTTGCTTTATTACAAAAATTCTGTATTAAAAGGGGCTACGACCACGAAGTATGCCTTCGTGGCACGTTCCTGTTTATTTTTGTGTGCGTTTCGGCTTGGACAAATTTTTATAAAAAGCCACGACGGCACCTCATTTTCACAGTTGAGTTCTACGGTCAGGAGCATATCTTTTCCAATTAATACTATAATGACTAATAAGAATGACCAATTACATGAATTCATTAATTAACTCTTTAATTAGGACGTCTTGAACAAAAGCCAGCTACCGGTATTGGAGACTGTCCTAGTTAAAAGCCACACCACGTTTAAAAATTTTGAAACACGCACGTGTAGTAAAATATCCAACCCTGAATTTTGACATGCAAATGTGCCAAAACCGAAACCGTCGCAACCACGTTTGGGGTGGTGGTCTTCAGGGTACGGGATCTGTACGTACTTCGTATGTCAACTATATTGTCTTGGCTCAGAAACCGCATGTTTCTGGAACGTAGAGAGAGGAAAAGGAATCATAATATGGTGACTGTGCTGCAACGGAAATGTTTACTTGCTGAAGTTACCCCGCGTGCCGGCCCTCATGCATCAGAAGACTGCCGTGATACAATATATAAACTTTGGAAGAGTGTTCCCAGGTCTGATTCTGCAGCACGTAAAAGTAGAGATACGCCTGCGCCAAAAATAATATTCTCAGGCTGAAAGCTCAGCAGCTCTCACATCGTTCTACCTGTATCAGCACGATCAATGATATAGTCAACGCTGAGTGCAGGTGATGGGCAGTGCTTGCAGTACTAAGAACACAAATATACTTCAAGTACTCTTCTCGTTAGGGAAGTGAGAGTTGTCCGCTCCTTTGCTACACGCTGTGAAATTGAACCGCTGTTTTTATACCAGCTATTTATTAACTCTACGTTGCACTAGTGTCAGCGCGCTGAGCGGTTGAGCCGTTGAGTATTGAGCTAGAATTGGAATTAGAATTGGAAATGAAACAAAAATAATAATACATAATAATAAAAAGAAAAAGAATCAAAGAGTGTTGAGCTATCTGAGCTGATCGATGTCCGTTCACTCTGGTAATTGGTGCACCGAAGACTAGGGCCCCCTTCGAACTCAGCTAACATTGTCCCTCTGTTGAACGTTGAACTGTCCTTCGCGGCTCGCATGGCCGCGCCCATGAAATCAGCTGTTCTCGTTTTGTGGATCGTGCACTAAACTGTTTGAAGTTTAAGGTACAGGTACTTAATGCGAGTGGGAGAGCTTCGGCAGTCTTCCTGTGGATTCGTGCATGCATCAACGAAGATGGGCATAGCTTTCCGGATGGCTGTGTGTGTGACAGCTGATGTCTTTCTCCGTCTGTGCATGTGCGTGTGTGTGTGCGCGCGCGCTCTTGTTTAGGAAGCTTGAACTCTGCCCTGATACATATACAGTAATATGAATATTATACTACTGCGCGCAAGTGACGTCTGATGTAGGTCCAGGGTCTCGTCATCATTCACTGAGGAATACTGCGACACACATGATTGAAAGCATTGCTGCGAGTTAGCTTGGTTCCCGACTGATTGTGCACTTAACTGAACTTGCATTTTTGTAGAACACCATCAATATAATGCAGTTGTAGCGAGATAGTTTCCTTGGTTTTGTCGCATATTACGCTCACTTCATCTGCTTTCTCTTGGGCCCCGCTTGTGCTATCGCGGCCTCAACGGGGGTACTGACACACGGTCGGGGAAACACTAAGGGATACTATATATTGTTACATGTGGCATATTGTATTGTACTGAAGCCAGCTTCACTGTTATATTGTTTCTTCATGCGGTTACTTCTTCAACGTTATTTGAATGAGGACTGCGGAGAATGAGGAAATCTATGCCTTGCATGTTCTGGACGTTCTCTAATTGCTGACCCCTGCTGTTGGGCTAAAATTCAGCAACTACGCAAAAAGGTTAACAAATCTAGAACAGGAGACAGAGAAACACGGAGACAATGGCATGATTGAGATCATGATATGCTGTCAATTTTTTTTTCTCTGTCTCTGGTTCTACATTTTATGAACTTGTGCCACATTGCCAGCACCCTTGCCCTCTTGCTACGAAGAGAGCCTCTCAGTAATAATGAAAGTTGTCAAATGCACGTTAACAGTGCTTACATTTTTTGGGGTCTTCACTCATTTAATGATTATGTCAGAAAATGCTCCCCTAGTTCGCATGGCCTACTGAATATAAGCGTGCCCCACAGCCACGAACTACATTTTAAATTAGCACTGCAGTATGTTATCGGCACACATAAAATTACCCTTCATAAGTGCATCGATGCAAACTCATTGATTCTGAAACAAAGTGCTCATGGAACAGCATGGGGTGGGGTGAAAGACACAGGCATAACATGTTACGTCACTAGCAGTTACGATTTTTCACTGAAGCCTGCAACTCAGCGATGTAATTCACATCTTGACTGCAGAAAAAGTAAGCACATGTTTGTTATTACTTGGTATACAGTTGAAACTTGTTAATGTGATGATGGTCATTCTCGTGGATTTTGGCAATAAAACCATTTTAGGATAAAGAAGGCTTGTCAATGTGTAAGCTGCGAAAAGTAGTAAAGTAAGTGAGGCATAGTGAGGCATTTTAAGATACCTTTTTCCCTCATCTTTTCAATGTTGACATACATCTGCTTGTGTAACTGTCAACCTGGGCTATTCCAGCCAAAACCAGCCAGAGGTGTATCTTGACTCTGTTAAATATCACTGAAAAAATTGTGTCCATATTTTGGACGATGCATATAAAGGATGTAAACCTTTTTTTTTTCTCTCATCATGTATGTTTTCTTGACAATGGGGGCGCATTAAACTGTGCTGAAATATGAAAAAGTTGTCCCATACGAGCTTCCTTCTGACATCTACATATACATCATTTGTGCGCTTTCCTTGCCTGGTGTTAGAGGGGAAGCACGAGTCTGCCATCCCAAAGGGCATGTAGGACGAGAATAAATCTGGTGACGTGGTGAGAACTCAAGAACGGAGCACGTTTTGGGTCAAGTTTACGATAAATTTACGGCAAATTAGTATTCTTGAAGGAGCCCCAGATTATTTATGCGTGTAAACTCCTGCATGGGCATTAGCTTCACATAAAAATAGAAAGCTGATCTATATTCATTGTTTAACCAAGCGTTTGAGAATATCAAGCACTTGCAAAAGATTACACTTTTTTTACCAAATAGTATATTCACATATAGGTCGTCTAAAAGAAATCTTCTCTTATTTATATAACGAATCCTATAACATATTGAAAATCTACAAGTTTATTTTCTTTTAAAAAACAAAAAAATTGTCACCATAACGTGCTGCAGCTTGTGCGTCATTTGAGGTCATCTAGGAAGCAAAAAAAAAGAAAAACAATAATGCCTTTGTGGCTGTCTCCTGCGAAAATCGACACTCTGCTTTTCCATTTTGGGAACCTGCAGGTGTATTTGTTCTTACGCAAGAAAAATGTTTAGTCATTTCATTCATATCCCATCTGTATGACGCTATAGCACACCCCCTTTGAACAAATTTTACATTCTACTGTTCTGCCAAGTCTACAGCTTAGTTGCGGTCACTGCTTCATAACAGCTTTGTCAACATTTATGATTGTTTTCACATACCTGAAGTCATCTGGAAGGTGAGCAAATCTCATCCCACGAATGCCACGAATCTCAGCCACGAATCATCATCGCGAAACTTCCAGGGCAGGCACGAAAAGGTACATCTCTTCCCGGCGCATGCTGAGGAAGAAGCAAGAAGCTTCCAGACACATCGCCTGCTCTCTGGCAAACGCACGTGCTGTTTCGAGACTTTTCGGCGCGACGCTTAAATGCTTGTGCGCTCCAAGCTGGAGCATTCATTCTTTGGACTCAGTTGTGTTCAGAGAGCTATCACTCTTGTGTTTTGCTACCAAGTAGTCTAATAAACCGTTCGCTGTTTATTCGACGACTCGCCGACCCATTTCGCTTCGTGACATTTCTGGTGGAGGTGTTCTTCCTGGCGACCTGCTGCGGTGGGGGACGCTCGGGGACAGGTCGCGTCGCCAGCCAGCAGAAGCATTCTGCTGCCGTAGATAGTCTTCAATTGCGGCGGGGCGACTACCGCGCTGGGGGCGGGGGGCGTCGGGTGAAAAACCGTGAAGGCCAAGTCGTCGGTAGGGACATCGGCGATAGACGTGGTTGGCCTCTCCGCAGTGGTAGCAGAACGGTCTGAAGTCGGGAGTCCGCCAAACGTCCGTTTTGCGAAACGGCTGAGAGTGTGGCGGGACGCTCGGAGTAGGTTGGACAGGCCGAGGAGGCGTCCAACGGTTTCCGTAGTACGACGGACGAGTAGGTGGCACCTGTCTCACAGCGGCGGCGTAGGTTGGTCTCGGTACTTCGGCGTCGGGGTTGGCGGTTGACGATGTCTGGATTGCCTGCTGAACCTCGTCCTTGATGATCGCACCGATCGAAGACAAAGGGTCTTGAGCCTTCTCAGGACAGAGGATAGCTCGTACTTCTTCGCGTACCACCTCTCGAATCAGCTGTCTGAGCGATCCGACGTCGAGGCCAGCGGTCGTGGAGAAAGCCTCGTAGCCCTGGTGTCGTTCGTTGACGGTAGCGCGAGAGAGCAGGGTCCTCTCAATGCGGACGGCTTCGTCCAGAAAAGCGTCGGTCGTGGCGGGTGGATCCCGGGACAGGGCGCGAAAAATTTCTTCTTTTACGCCCCTCATGAGTCGCTGAACCTTCTTCTTCTCGGATACTTTGGGGTCAGCTCGCCGGAAGAGCCGCAACACATCTTCGACGGAGCCTGTAACGCTTTCGTTTGGCAGCTGGATCCGTCTCTGGAGCAGATGTTCAGCGCGTTCAGCTCGTTGTTGAAAAGCGAACGCCTCGCGGAGTTTGCTTTTGAAGACGTCCCAGGACGTGAGCGAAGTCTCCCGGTTCTCGAACCATGTCTTCGCGGTGCCTTCCAGGGAGAAATAGACGTTGACGAGCTTCTGGTCGTCACTCCAGTTGTTGAACCTGGCGATCCGCTCATAGTGGTCGAGCCAATCGTCCACGTCGTCGTAATACTCCCCGCTGAATGTCATCGGCGACCGTGCAGGGGCTATGGGCGTGGCAACAGGTTGCGCCACTTGGGTACTGGTCTCCGTAGTCATCTTCTTCTTGCGTTTAGGGGGTTCTAATGGACCGAATTCTGCAGGCAGACCAAGCTGTCGTCTGCTTTGTCGCAATTGGTCTTCCAGGCCGTTGGACAAGGAATGCCCCGCACCTCCACCAGAAATGTCACGAAGCGAAATGGGTCGGCGAGTCGTTGAATAAACAGCGAAAGGTTTATTAGACTACTTGGTAGCAAAACACAAGAGTGATGGTACTCTGAACACAACTGAGTCCAAAGAATGAATGCACCAGCTTGGAGCGCACAAGCATTTAAGCGTCGCGCCGAAAACGGTACGCCTTTCGAAACGTTACGAAACGTTAATGTCTTTCACGTTAGAAGGAGCACGGTAATTTGCGATGGCCGTCGTCTTCTCGGGGTCGGGGCGTACGCCGTCGCTGCTCACGAGATGGCCGAGAAATCTGAGTTCCTCGTAGCCGAATCGACACTTCTGAGGCTTCAACGTCAGCCCTGCAGTTCTGATAGCCTTTCGGCCTTTGCACAGCACGAGCGACATTCCAGCGTGTTATGGATACAGTTCTCGCCGGGTTGAAGTGGCAAACCTGCCTGGTGTACCTCGACGATGTTGTCGTCTTCGCAAGAACATTCGAAGAACATGTTGAACGGCTAAAGCAAGTCCTCGAGGCTATCAGAACTGCAGGGCTGACGTTGAAGCCTCAGAAGTGTCGATTCGGCTACGAGGAACTCAGATTTCTCGGGCCTCTCGTGAGCAGCGACGGCGTACGCCCCGACCCCGAGAAGACGACGGCCATCGCACATTACTGTGTTCCTTCTAACGTGAAAGTCGTTCGAAGCTTTCTTGGCCTTTGCGCCTACTACCGACGGTTCATTCCAAACTTTTCAAGAATTGCGTCACCCCTGAATGCCCCGCACCTCCACCAGAAATGTCACGAAGCGAAATGGGTCGGCGAGTCGTCGAATAAACAGCGAATAGTTTATTAGACTACTTGGTAGCAAAACACAAGAGTGATGGCACTCTGAAGACAACTGAGTCCAAAGAATGAATGCTCCAGCTTGGAGCGCACAAGCATTTAAGCGTCGCGCCGAAAAGTCTAGAAACAGCACGTGCGTTTGCCAGAGAGCAGGCGATGTGTCTGGAAGCTTCTTGCTTCTTCCTCAGCATGCGCAAGGAAGAGATGTACCGTTTCGTGCCTGCCCTAGAAGTTTCGCGATGATGATTCGTGGCAATATCAAGGACAGACGCCCTCCTATAGCATGCTCAGAATCTGCTGGCATGTGTTTTCTGTGGATCTTATTGCATCAGCTGACCATATCGGCTCAGATCATGTCAGAGTGCGACTTAACAGCTTTTGAAAACCATTTATTATGAAATCGTGTGCCCTTCTCCCACAACAGAAAAAAAAAGCCCACAGTCTTCCTTTCAGTGGAAATAGGTCGTTTTGCTGCGTTAGCAGAAGGTGGCTCAAAGCAGGGTGTCGAACCGAACCCGAACCCGAACCGAAAACCGTACCCGAACCGTTATTTTTGCCGGAACCGAACCCGAACCCGAACCGAAATTTTCATGACACTGTTGAACCCGAACCGGAGCAGAACCTTAAAAAATAATAACGGTAACCGGTTCGCAACAAAACGGTTCGGACATAAAAGAAGTCAGCATAAGGGTTCCTCTCTATCCCCGAACGAAGACACATTGGTATCATCATCACGCGCCTATATCATAAATTTCAGAAATGTTCACCTAGCAGTCAGACGACGACGTATAGTAGGTATACTTTCAGCGTCTTTTTAACATGTTGAAGCGCAGTTGTCCTTGTGAGTGCCGCGGCTATAGCGCCCCACGCACGCGGTGTGGCGTCTACTCTTCAGAGACCAGGTGCCACGCGGACGAATGAAACACGAATGGAGTAGGCCAGTTATATAGCTCTACAGGGCGAATATGTGATCAAATAAGCGCCCAAGATTTCCCTTTACACGCGAGCAGCACAAATTAAACAAGTCAGAAACATGAGAAGTGGAGAAGGAGCGTACGCAGAACGGTGCCTGTTTGATTGGTCGTGCTTTGAAAAGTAAATGTGGTTCTGCTTTTTGGTAGCGCAGTTGTGTCGTCGTGACACATTGCCGTTGTGTTGTGGATTAACAAGTACACTGCTGTGAGCTCGGACAGAGTAAGATTTGCAGGCTTATTTTCGACATGCTTCAGTACGGTTTCAGATCGATTCACGCTGCGAAGGCAGTTTGCCGGCAACTATACTGTCGTCTATGTTACGCTGTCCATCTTATTAGGCTTCCTTTAAGTGTATCTTGCTGGCACTGTGCGTGTGAAAAAAGATAGTTTGGGAACAGAAAGTAGCAGGACTACACCGCTTCAACAGCGTGAACTCTAGTTGCAATAAGTGTTAATCCATTTCTCATTTCTCTCACTAAAGGGCTACGTCACCGCTAGAGACGTCAATGCAGACAACAGCAGTAAGCTATTAGCCACGCATTTCCTGATAAAAGCAGTTTTATGGAACATATATAACGGAAGCGTTGAACCGGTTCGCGAACCGGTTCGGGGCTGCGAACCGGTTTGCGAACCGGTTCGATTTCTGGCCTGGCCGAACCGGAACTGAACCGGAACGAAATCAAAACAACGCGAACCCGAACCCGAACCGAACCCGTATTTTTTGCGGTTCGACACCCTGGCTCAAAGTAATAGTACCTCTTTGTGGCCTGGGTAGAGCATGCCTCACTGTGCTTTATGTCCAGTAATTTCTTGTCCAGCTGTATGTCTTTGGCAGTGAGCCACAACGTATGCAGTCTTCAAGCTTTCTTGCACCCGGAGGAACAGCTTACAGCTCTTCAGGCATCAGAGTATCTGCACACAACAGGGGGCCGCAATCTAGCCCTATAGGTACCAACTGTGTAAAGGACGGTGGTCTACCTCTACATGAGCCCCGACCGGCGATGATGGTATGCCACGGAGAGGCGGTGACGGTGGCCTGTCTCCATGGCCGCGCCGGTGGAACTGAAGCCGGTGCTCCACGCGCGTGGCCATCGTCGTCGTCGTCGTCGTCGTCGTCGTCCGCTACAGGGGTCCCCCGGCCGTCAGATGCGTTGCGGACGCATCGCAAGAACAGGGAACAGCGGGAACAGCGGGAACAGGGGCACGGCACACGTTGGCGGCGTTTGAGAGGGGATGAAGACGGGAAGAGCATCCGTGTGTAGGTGTGGACGGGAACAGCGATCCGTCGCAGAGAGAGTGAGGCGCTCGGTGTCGTGGTCCTGGGGTGCCGCGACCGGCACGGGAGCCGAAGCTCGATAGTCCCAGGTGGAGTGAGTGAGGTGCCGAGACGGGCTTAAGTGTGCCGAGGCGTCGGCTGCCGCGACTGCCGCAACCGGCAGGTGAGCGCAAGGCTCGAGTGTCGCGGCCGGCAGTGAGAAGCGTGAGAAGACTTGAGCGAAGAGTGCGGTAGGAGTGAAGGTGGGCCGTGTGTGCCGGAGGTAGTGCTGCTCGATGGCGTGGTCAGAAATTTGGGATGATGAAGGGCCGAATCGCTCCGGACGTGATGTTCTTCGTCCGGGTCACCAAATGTAGAGGACGGTGGTCTTCCTCTACATGAGCCCCGACCGGCGATGATGGTATGCCACGGAGAGGCGGTGACGGTGGCCTATCTCCATGGCCGCGCCGGTGGAACTGAAGCCGGTGCTCCACGCGCGTGGCCATCGTTGTCGTCGTCGTCGTCGTCGTCGCCCGCTACAACTGTTTAAATGGTACTGCGAACATAGTCATAGTACCCTTCATCACGGCACAAAGCATTTGTGCTAAAGTGATGCTTGTGGAGGCAACAACAACAACTTTATTTTCGGCCTTGGAGAGTGGGGAGTTTCATCGCAACAGGCGATACTCTACCCCAGTGCTTGGTGGAATGGGGGGAATAAAATAACGAGCCTCTTTACAAGAACGATCGAAGTCCGATGGTGTCCAGAAATGTCAGAAGAGCTTTGAGCGCAGAGCGTTGCTGGGCTGGATTGGGCCAGGGACCAAGCAATTTCGGTAGGGAGAAAGGGCGAGAGTCCAGCTGACGAAGAGACTCGGAGAGTGTGGTTCGGGAAGGTTCGTAGTGAGGGCAATGAAGAAGAATGTGCTCCAGATCCTCAAGAGCTCCACAGTGGCAGCAGGTGGGAGAATCAATTTGTCTCAAGCGGTAACGCCACTGAGCTGTAAAGTCAGTGGCGTGACGTAAAGTCAGTGGGCTTGTAACAGTGCTTGTGGAGGCAAAGTCATGCTGCCAAAGCCAAAGAGGCAAAGTGATGCTTGTGGAGGGTTTTATTATGCCCTGTTGCTCAGTGTATGTCTTCTGCTTTTAGCTGGAACAAACCAATAAGAAAAAAATTGTGAGGAAAGAAATATGCCACCTTCAGTCGCCATCGACCAAGCAAGATAAGTCAATAAATTTGGTTGCTATTCACTCTGCTATGTGATTGTGTTCATGCCAAGTCACCTGTTTGGATTTGGTCGTTCAGTCATTCGGTAAGTGAGACACGTTACCAAACCATTCGCAAAGGCCAGTCTTACAGGGCCCATGTAACTTGTCTTCATGGAAGTTATCATACCCAAGTTAGCATACCCATTTCACATGAAGTACAATTATATATGCTTGGACATCTATCATCTATCGAATCTTCTGAACCATACGTGTGGCTACATGCGAAATTAGTTTTTATGCGCATGCTGATTGTCAGAGTGGAAGTGTGTTAAATTAGTGAAGCGGCCAAAAGACACGAAAATACGGGATGTCACTGTACGACAGCAGACAGAAAGAGAGCTGTCTAGACGACGGATTATCCCTTGAGGCATCCCATCCCCAAAAGGGACTGTGCCCTTGGCAAAGAACACCTGCTGCAGACGACCAGCGGGAACAAAGGGTTCCGGCCAGACGGCTGTAAGCGCCCACCGTTTATAAAGAGGACCCAAGGTCGGCAGCGGGCAGCTTGAGTTCGGACTTCGTCAGGAAGACACCGGCCCAACGCTCATTTGTATATTCTATTGTGTATTGGTGTGTCACTGTATAAAAAAGTTGTTTTGTTAGTTGCCGACTGCTGCATTCCACCTCACCCGGAACACCTGTGGAAACTTCACTCTGTACCGTCCTAGTCCTACATGTGCACAAAAATGACAGTGAATGTATGTGAAGTGGCAAAAAGCAATGCTAGACTCTACCATTATTGTGCCCCTTTAACTTTCCCACATTTATGGCTGGTGAACAGGGGAATATCTCACTAGAAAAGACGGCATTTGTGTATTGTTTGGCAAGCAAATAAATATCTTTATTACCATTTACCATCAATCAACAATGTTGGGACCTGGTGCAAATATAAATATATATGCTACTGTACAGCACACAGTACAGTTTCAGCACAGTACTGTACCTCAGCACAGTACAGTTTCAAAATTAACAAACTGCACAGCATCAGCAATCTGCAAGTATCTCAAGGGGGGAATCACATAAAGCTCCAATAATAGGCTGGGCAATCAAAGCATTAAAAGACAAAGTAGTTGAAGAAAAATCTGAATAATCGGTTGTCATCGTGTTGTATACCACTATGTACAGTTCATGAATGGAACATGTTACCTCACTGCCTTGCCTCAATGTGAGCACTAGAACAGGAAGCTTTCCAGGTTGCTGTTTTCGTGTTTTTCTATGCTCTCTTTTTTTGTTTTTTTTGCAATAGCAAACATGGCCATGGTGAAACACAAGCAGCCAAGAACAGGATGAGACAGCTACAATGCGACTACAGGCTCTCAACTGACATATTTATTAGCGGACTCTGGAATATACACATATATGCTGCTAAACAAATGACAATTTAAGGCTACGGTCTCACGGTAGCCATCTTGAATGTACTTACGGGCTTCCTACGGCGGGGCGCCACCATCGTGGTTTCCGTGGATGACTCCGTTACGCGTGGGGCAGCTGGGGACTGCACCCTTTGACCTTGGGGCTCTCCTCTATGCTATTGTACCCAGTGTTTATGCGTGTGTAGAAGGGACGATTGTCGCGTAAAAGTGTCTTGAAACTGTTGTGCAAGACGGCGAGTTGATTTTCGTGCTTTCGTGTTTTGAGTAGCACGGTGGTAGCTGCCGCGCGCGTAGCGTCTGACGAAGACTATGCAAGATATATATTTTTATTATTCTCAAATATATTATATCTCAAATGCAAAATGGTCAAACAGCCGTCATAAAAAATGGACTCAATAACTGCAGTCAGCAGTGCCGATCGGTAGCAGTTGTCAGTGGCACTGGGAGACCGAAGTTGATTCGCCATGCGCAGCGAGGGGCGCAACGGGCCTTTTTCAGGTGGACGCGCCACGCATGCGTGAGCTGCGCCGCGCCGCCGCCGTCATCTTTGGTGGCTCTCGGTGGTCAGCATAGCACGCGAACCAGGCAGCCCTTGGTTCACGTATTCCGTGCGAAAAATGCCTGAACGATGCGTTGCCCTTGGTTGCACAAGTGCATGGTTCTTAGGTGCCTAATTTTAGCCTTCTTATCTTCAGCTTGATGGGTTGTTTCTGCTCGTCAACAACATAAAAGCCATTCTTGTACCGCTGAAAGGGCACACACCCTACCCATTTTTTGTACAGGAACCCTAGATGTTGAATGTGCCTGGTACGACTGCTGCCTTGTAAAAGTGTACTAGACCTTGATGGACTTCGTTCCACATTTCTTTGCCGTTATCTTAAGAACACGCGCCGTGTGTAATCCACTTGCCCATGAACACATTCCTCATGCTAACCCACTTTTTCACGTCCAAAAAATGGTTCAAGAGCCTGGGTTGTTCACCCTAGCCCGTTCGACAACTTGATAGGTTTTTCTGGTCTAACACATAATTACTAAACATGCCATATATGAAAGATGATGAAAGATGAAAGTCACTGAAAAGGTTAGCCAGCTGTAGGAGTCGAACCCACATCTTCTGGATTGCCGATTCTGGATGCCGATTGCTGGATTCTCATGCCATATATGTTTTTCACCCCTAATCCCCAACACTTTGTCAAATAATAACTGATGTCAAATAATAAACATTTTATAAATCAATCAAATAAATCTGACATTTTTGGATGATTTATTCACGTAGAATGTGGACAAATTTTAGCAATGTATTATTAATGTTTGCATTTAACTGACCACTGTGTAGGAGAAATAATGGTTTTGGTATATTTACTTTGTGCCTATGTTCAAGTGAATCTAAATTTGATTCTTCCAACGTACATGTTACTGAAGAAGTCCTTCGAAACCTAGACAATATAAGCCGGGGAGCAGATCTTTGTAGCGTCATTTCTGTTCTTTTTTTGATAGCGTGCATGCATGGGACCCACGTTGCAGATGCATAGTCTAAACAAGGTTGAACGAAGGTTTTATATGCCTGATAATTCAATATCTTTCGTTGCTCCGTGGCGAAATTTCCTTCTTAGCATCCACAGACTTCGAGTGGCTTTCGCGCACATATGGCTATCCCATTCCAGATCGTTTCCTTTAAATATGCCACCAGCAATGAGAAAGGTGCCCAGAAGAAGCACGGATTATCGGCTGTGCTCAACATGAGGCCATTTTCTTCAAGATGTGCCCTACTGGTCCGCCGGATTGTTCCGCACTGTTCTATTCAACTGTCGTGTTCGTGAATGTCAAATATATGCAAATAACCCGTAGTCTCCCCACTTCAACTAAAAAAGCAAAGGAAAAAAAAAGAAGAAAGAAAGCAGGGGACAGTGGTTGCCTGCTCCGTACGCTCAGACAGAGTACCGTCAAAAGTTGCAGAAAAATAGGTGCGGACAAAACACTGATTTCCCTTTGAACTCCCATAGAACAAAATTATTTCGAGCAAACAGTGTCGATCAACCGTCTTTCAGTCAAAAGGCTTTCGACCAAGCGGGGTTCGATCAGACGTATCAAATCACAAGGCTTTCGTCCAAATGTACAGACACCCCGCGGCGCGCGAGCCACCAACCGTGTTTCCGACTCCTCCCGCTACAGGCGCTTTTCCGCTCTGAAAAAGGTCCATTGTTATGATTCGAGCCTATTGTGATAATTGCAGTTTCATTGCGATAAGTATTATAATAATACCGAATACAGTTCTATATGCCATTTGACAGCAGCGCTGCTTGTCCGTCGCCACACTGGCGTAGCGAAAAGATTGCAACGAAACAGCTGTTGTACGAAATGCCGCAAGTGTTCATTGTACACGCACGCATTGCTTACTAGGGGCAAAAATAGGATGCTGCGATTTTTAGTTCTGTCCACAACAGTTCTTTCGATCCAAAGCCAATATGTTACTCTATGGAAACCTTGCAAGAATGTCAGAAATACACGCAAAGAGACACTCAAGAGCCAAGCTCTGAACAACAGCTTTGTTGCGTTCCCCTGTGATTCGCTCTTACAATGAGACATGAGGTACAACAATCGAAGAAATGTCAACGCGTGCCCATTCTCGTTGTTTTTTCTCGGTCGGTCGTCCTGTGGCCATGTGTCACGTTGACCCGGTTGCAGCAGCACAGTGGATTCCAATCTCCCGTGACGTGGTCTATTTGCAAGCCTCGCGTAACGGACTCTTGCACTGGTTACACACTGGTCATTTCAGATCTAACCGCTGCGCCGTGGAGCACTACGTAGAAGGTAAAGAGCATGTTGGTTGGAACTCATCAAAGGAAGACGTCATCTTTGTCGAGAAACACGCCCCCGGTTAGCGGTAGGGATAGTTTTTATCAAATAAACCTCGGTTGCTAGTTGAACGCCATCCGTGTCTGTCGTGTTTGCGTTCGTCCATCCTTGAGCGTTCTCCACCACGATGCGCCGCCGAGAAAGCACAAATTCAGCTGAAATCACCCGCAGAGCGCTGTCGTCACTTCTGCATTTGGTTGGGGCAGACCATGGCGCACACGACATCCCTAGGGTTCAACTGATTTCGGCATTATCGCTGCTGAGTAGACTTTTCATGCTGCTCTCATTTGTTTTGAGCAATGACCGCTCGACAAAAACGCTTAGGAAACGTTCCTGGGTGGGTTTCCGCGAATCTGCAGTTGTGAATGTAGAAAGGCGCGAGTAAAAAAGGGAAAATAGGTTCCCCCCATTGCCTGTCTTTTTTTTTTGTTTTTTTCGCTAATGGAAAAATGGGGAACTCAGACTCGACGAAAAGCACGGCGGCACATGATGCTCAATGGTTCGTTGTGCTTTGTTTCTATGAAGTTGTTTTACGCTTGATACACATAACCAACCAGCCAAACAAATACAGTCGACACTACAGTACGAGAATACAGTAGCATTTTAGTAGTTCTCTCTTTGGAATACAGCGTACTGAGGAACGTAGACCGGGACAACGTCACACGCGAAATTGATACATTGGGGAAACGGCACAGGGAAATGTGACGGGGTTTTCATTTCGTCATTTCGACTGGGACATTTTTACCCAACGCCGTTTCATCGAACGCCGATTTATCATCCCTTGCCTTTCGTCGTACCTCGTCTCGGGATTTTACTGTCACGCAAAGACAATTCTGCAAAGCATCGGGGTGCACAACTGGTTATGAAAAGCAGAAAAGCGTGAACGCAAATACAAGAAAACGTACATCTGGTAAAAATGTCTGTGATCTTGTAAGCCTGCTGGCCGGCATGAGCCCCACGCCATCATCATGTCTTCGTGTGCGTGTGTTGTTGTAATCTTGTATTTTGTTTCGTTAGAACAGATGCGGAAATGTTTTCTTCCCTGTCCCGCAATAATTATACTTGAGCCACTACACGAGGAGTTCCTCGTGGTATTCGCACTTTAGGAATTAGCTAACTCTGAAATTAGCCACTGGAATACCGCTGGTAGCCTGAATAACGCGGTCAGGGACATTTTTGGGGCGGGAACGGGACATTTCGGTGTGAAAGTTTCGGTGTACGGACTATTTTTTTTTTTTTCGGGGATATTGTTTCCTACAACGATTCTTCGCTGTTTGCGAAGGCAACGCCGATAGCTACTGTCATAATAATAATACTTCGAGGCTTTACGTCGCGAGACAGCTGCGATCAGTTATTGTCATGAAACAGGTTATCCGTTCATGGGCTTATCCCCTTTACTATATACTGAGCCTATACTGATATTATGACAATAACGTGAAGGCAATGGCAAATGCTATGAGCACGATATGGAGAAATGCAACGAAATAAAAGCAAGTTTCTCACAGACACGTAGCCGATTGACGTACTGTCACTGTGACTTCCCTGAGAGAAACGTGCGACGCATATGACACGCTACTGCTATTTCCTTTTCATGTTCACTCCCAAAATCGAAAATTCTCTTTCCACACCCAAGGTCATCGAGTATAGCTTGAGAACGGGTTTGCTAGCCAATTTTAGATAGCTTTTAATTATGACACCCAAGTACTCATAACGTTGTACTCGCGCGCTTTAGCCGGAAGAGGAAAAGCCAGTTCGCCGCGTGACTCAGAAGAGGCACCCGAACATATGTATGTATATCCAATATCTTGTATATCCTCGAAGGAGGAGTAGCAGTCGCCAAGTAAAGATGCTCCAGAGCAGTCGTGTGTTTTGAGCATCTAGACGAGCGAGAGGTTGTCCACACATTGAACACATAGGATATCCCGCGAAACGTTCGTCCTAAGTGTCAGCTGGATAGACGGCTTGGAGGGGACCTTGCCCCAGCATGATAAAGTTCCGAGGGGCAGTGGGGCAGACACTCAAGCCCCCCACGTAGTTGCGTTAGTGTATATCACACAAACAAATGTCGTTGACTAACAACGCAGTGTGGGGTTGGTGTGACATTTCAGACGCGAAGGAGGTACAGCAGACGAGGACAATACGGAAAAGGGCAGTGTGGTGCCTTTCCGTCCTTTCCGTACTGTCCTCGTCTGCCTTAGCTCCATCGTGTCTAAATGCCGTTGATCACACATTTTCCGCGGCACCCTTTCTTTTCTTGTCTTCTTGTCTTGATGGGAAAGTTATGCATCAACTTGTACAACTTCAGGAAGGTGAACTGCATTGTTGCATTTTTGGTGATACGATATGCCATGTAAAGCAGTTGACATTGTTACAGAAATACCATGTTTTATTTTTATTTTACTAAGTTATTTAACTGACTAACTACCACGTTTTTGTGGCTTCATAAGAAGAACTAATATCTGGGAAGCAACATATGTAAGGACGCGTACATGGTCACTTGCAAGAGTCAAGGACATCGGCAGATGGAAGGAGCGTTATACGGAAGGTTTTCGAGATCGTGCAATGCGAAAGACAAGAATACATAACACAGAAGTAGTCCCACAGCATATGCCTAATCTAATTTTATGTATCCCCCCCCAAAAAAAAAAAGGTAAATTTTATCACGATTTGCTGTTTCTTGTTCTCTCTTTTTCTTTCGTTTTTCTTTTTGCCATAAAAAAAGGATTTGACGGACAAAATCCCCTTGCCTACATAACGAATGTTTATCATGGTGCAGACGGTACCTGAATTCAGTCATACGCGTTACATTACGGCAGACACGTGCGTGATTTGGGGACGGTTTTTTCTTTTGTGTGTTTGCGTGTGTGGCTGGACACGTTTCCTTATCGACAGACAGTGCTGTGCGTAGCGGCGCTACTAACGGAGCAGCTCTTTTCGCTACCTTTTCAGTAGCGGAGGAGCGCTCGCGCTAAATTTTCAACCAATAGCGGAAAAATAATTCCCGCTACAAATTTTGTTAAGGTGTCCGATGCTGCTACCGCTACTTTCCGGCTACTTTAGTGGGCAAGACAAAAGAAGTAACTCGTATTCCACGCCATTTCACTTCGAACAGGCAGTATCCCTGTCACAATCCGGCATGGCCAAAGTGATATTTTCTAATTTCTGTACGCTCTTATTCTGCCTAGAATAAAGTTCAGAGCTGGGATTGACATTTTTAGTGCTTATTGTTCCTGCATAAAACAATATTTTATTGCCTAACCGTTGTGTGGGCTCTACTCATCATGGTTACATGTTCGTCATAAGAAAATATCTTACGAGGCAGCTTGGCAGTAGCGCCGGTACAAATTTCCTTCCGGTAGCGGTACCGTGCTACGTTTCGGAATGAGTAGCGGCGTTTCAGAGGAGTAGCGAATAGCGGTACTCCGCTACCTAACTGCCGACCGAAGGGACAGGACGCAGGCATGCTGGTGCATAACCCGGTTCCTTCCGTTCGACTAGAAACAATGAAGCAAAAAATAAAAAAGAAATAAAGGAACAACACGAAGAAGCGTGTATTTGGGAGACGGAAGAGAATTAGCTCGTAGCCTTTTCTGTGTTCACATTCGTTGCCTAGCAGTGACAATTCTTTTGTAGGAGCCTGCTTGCTGCCCCTAACAGCTTTATCTAACACGCAGGGTGTCAGTGACACTTGCAGTAACCGAATATGATTCAGCATGCGCGGCGAGGTGTGCAACTGTTCAAACGTATTGCGATAATTAGGTTCATTACGATAATTATGCTGATGATACCGATTACAGTTTTATATTCCTTTGAGACTATGGCTGCTTGCGCACCGAAGATAGTGCTGCACGAAATGCTACAGTCGTTCATTGTACCGCTAGATTTGGTCCACAGGCACACTAGACGCACGTATTGCTCCCTAGGCGCAAACATAGGGTTCTACGATTTTTAGTGCGTCCACAACAACGACTATGAGCCATGGCCAATATGTTAGGCCGAGAACTCGTTGCGAGAATGCGAGAAAGACAAACAAGGGAGCACACAAGAGACACGTTTAACAGCCTTATGCGTTCGCTCACGATTTTCTTTTACAATTAGACAGGTGGTACAACAACCGAAGGAATGTGAACGGGCGCGCTTTCCCATTATCTGTCTCGGTCATCTGTCATCCTCTGGCCGTGTGCCATGCTAACCCGATTGCAGCAGGTCAGTGGTCGGAAATCTCGTGCAAGTTGGTCTATTTCCTGCTCTTGCATAACGTTTTCAAAGTGCTAGAACTCTTTTGTGGGAGAAGAATCTATACGACAACTTTTCACGAGACCGCAGGACGTTGGAGAAGGTTGTGGAAATATTTATCCCACTCGCGGGTTCCCTTGTCCATTCTGCCGTTGAAGAAGGACTCAAGCAACCAAAGAATAAGCAAACGGACAACCCAGCCATCCAACCGGATCCAACCCAGCCCACCGTTCTCTGCCCACACCGTCCGGAGCAGCTGTCTGTGTGCCAAGCCGGATAAGCCCAGAGGAAGCTTCTCTCTCGTGCTGCACGCGCAGCTTCGCTTTTATACCAAAAGTACCGCCCATACATGACATCACAACCACGTGTGCGCACAACCCACACCACGTTCCGAGAAGGCATACATGATTATGTTATCTAAATATGAGAGCGATGCAGCAGTGGTACAGAAAACACGATAACAGTGATCGCTTCTTAAGTTAGATAACATTCGAGATAGTATGTTCCCTACATCCCCCTGCCCCCAAAACTGGACACAGAGAACGGTGGGCTGGGTTGAATCCGATATGGTATTAAACTGTTGTCCGTTTGCTTATTCTTTGGTTGCTTGTGTCCTTCTTCAACGGCAGAATGGACAAGGGAACCCGCGAGTGGGATAAATATTCCCACAAGTGGCGCCCGACGTGGGGCTCGGCTCTCAATTGCCTGAGTCTGGAGGCTATGAACGCTGCATTGACTTCGGAAGGCGATGGACAGAAGCGGCTCCGTGGACGGGTCCTGTCTATCCGGTTGGAGAAGGGTTCGGTTCATCTTTGCTTTTCTTGTGGTTGTTTTACCGGTGACCCTCAAGCGGCTGCGCCGCGTGTTTATTGTTCGTTCTCTAGCACCCACTTCGGATCCTGCAGCACTGATTGCCCCGTGTGCCATTCCTTGGTTGCGGCGCACAGAGCCTGATTACGAGCCTATCCGACTCGCGATCCTGAGGAAGCCAGGTCTCACCACAGGGTACGTTTACGCGACCCGTAGGACCAGGTAACCGTTTTAGGTACTTTCAGTGCCTTGACGAACACTCGCACAACGAGTCCGGCTGGACGCTTTTCGGCGGACCACCTCTCGCAGTCGTAATAACGAAAGGCAGCTCTCAGGTCGCCTGATTGTGCAGTCTGACTGTTATATTTGCCACGTTTATGCATCAGCAGGCACTAAATTCGGCACTCGTCTCCTGCTTGCAGCGGGTTTGCATCACCTTACCATGCGTTTACGGCGCGGTCAGATTCCGTTCAGCAGAATATCCCTGCGTATTTTCACGAAGGTTGATCCAGGTTGGTACGGGCCATCACCGACCCAAACCTTTATGACAGTGACACGCTCCCTGCAACATCGGATATCCGTCATATCTGTAGAGGGTCACTTACTATCTGTAGTAGTATTTGTGATATCGGCTGAACAAGCTGTTAATAATGGAGCGGTTACTCCGCTCATCGGTTCCCGCATTTACCTACCCGAAAACCGACCGCTATCGCTAAGATCTCGGAGATACTGAGACTAGTTCGAGGGCCGTGCCCTCAGACATCAGCGATAATAGTCCCTGCGAGCAGCTCAGAATATGTTTCCGAGCCTGTTCTACGTTATCGCACCTCGTTCAGAGGCAGAAACGTTCCCGCCCATCGGTCACTAGACCTTAGTGCTCTCGACTGGGTTCGGTCTCAGCTGATTATCGCATGCACCCCGTGTCACGGCTCTTCACGGTGATCAGCAGTGTTCTAAAAAGGCTAGACAGACCTTTTCCGGTCGGAGTTTACCTCCTTACCGTCCGCTGTGCTTTGTTGTTTTTTTAGTCTTGACATGTCGCCAGCCCCAAGAGCAGGACCAGCTGCAGCCAGGACGAGAACTTCGAACAGGCATGATTCCCGGCGTGATCGTGGGAACGGCGCCTGCCCAGATGGACAACGTGGCTCAGGAGGAGCGGCTCGTACACGCTCGACGGCAACCTGGACCGTGGTAGCTGATGGTCGACCGATATCCTGGGCTTCCTCCGCTAAGTGGTCTTCCCAGCAACGTCCGCTCCGCGGCGACGACCCGCAGCGTGTGTTGCCCCACGTTGGGCGCCACTTGTGGGAATATTTATCCCACTCGCGGGTCCCCCTGTCCATTCTGCCGTTGAAGAAGGACACTAGCAACCAAAGAATAAACAAACGGACAACAGTTTATTACCATACCGGATCCAACCCAGCCCACCGTTCTCTGCCCACCAACGCCCGGAGAAGCTTCCTCTGGGCCTATCCGGCTTGGCACGCAGACAGCTGCTCCGGGCGTTGGTGGGCAGAGAACGGTGGGCTGGGTTGGATCCGGTATGGTAATAAACTGTTGTCCGTTTGTTTATTCTTTGGTTGCTAGTGTCCTTCTTCAACGGCAGAATGGACAGGAGGACCCGCGAGTGGGATAAATATTCCCACAAGGTAAAAAAAGAAAAGAAGAAGACGAGAACGTATGGTGAGACTAAAGGAATGTACGGGCCAAATTTCAGGTATGTTAGTACGGGCATTGTGATATTGCTATGAACATGCCCATGCTGAGTTCATCGTACTGCGGAAGCGGCCATTCGCTTGGCAAGGGCAACATCCTTCCAATCTCGTGACACCACCTCATTGGACATAACAGTATAATCGTATTGTGAATGTCCAAATCAATTATTTTCGGGGAGGTTTTCAACCGCATGCTGCGGTGTGCACAAGTATTGTGTGTTGTCGCACCCAGGATCAGCGCACCCAGGATGCAGCCACGGAGCATTAGCTCATTTTTATATTTGTATCTGTACTTACCGGCTTTGCACTGCGGCCGCCAGAGGAGTTGCTAACACCCTGCAACATTTATGTCTTGCAGGGACACAGTGTTTGTGCCGACCGAAGAGCGTGTCACATCCCTACGACTTTTTCCCCTAGTATATATATATATATATATATATATATATAAAGAGGGGGAAAGCCATTAAAAAATAAGTAAATGACGCTAGACGTGTTTGAAATTCAAACCTACAGATTAAGATGACTTCTATGGCTGCACGTAGAGAAACAGATACTCATGGAACGATGCGACAGCACCAGAGGACACGTGTTTCGCCGTGTTTGCGGCTTGTCAGCTCTGGGTAGCTGCGCATCGTTCGGAATTGGCAAGCCAAGGGTCACTCAGCGAGCGATCTACACCTGGGAGGGTGACTGAACGCTCCTCAATGCCACAGTACAAGCCAGTGAATTATAATGCAGGAAAAAAGCCATTAAATAAACAAGTAGATGACACTAGACGTGTTTTTTATTCAAAATTACATATTAAGATGGCTTCTATGGCTGCACGCAGTGAAACAGATACTCATGGAACGATGCGACAGCACCAGAGGACACGTGTTTCGTCGTGTTTGCGGCTCGTCAGCTCTAGGTAGCTATGCATCGTTCGGAATTGGCAAACCAGGGGTCACTCAGCGAGCGATCTACACCTGGGAGTGTGGCTGAACAGTCCTCAATGCCACAGTGCAAGCCAGTGAATTATAATGCAGCAAAAAAAGCCATTAAATAAACAAGTAGATGATACTAGACGTGTTTGTTATTCAAATTTACATATTAAGATGGCTTCTATGGCTGCACGCAGTGAAACAGATACTCATGGAACGATGCGACAGCACCAGAGGTTTCGTGTTTCGCCGTGTTTGCGGCTCGTCAGCTCTGGGTAGCTGCGCATTGCTCGGAATTGGCAAACCAGGGGTCACTCAGCGAGCGATCTACACCTGGGAGGGGGACTGAACACTCCTGAATGCCACAGTGCGAGCCAGTGAATTATAATGGAGCAAAAAAAGCCGTTAAATAAACAAGTAGATGATACTAGACGTGTTTGTTATTCAAATTTACATATTAAGATGGCTTCTATGGCTGCACGCAGTGAAACAGATACTCATGGAACGATGCGACAGCACCAGAGGAACGTGTTTCGTCGTGTTTGCGGCTCGTCAGCTCAGGGTAGCTATGCATCGTTCGGAATTGGCAAACCAGGGGTCACTCAGCGAGCGATCTACACCTGGGAGGGTGACTGAACACTCCTCAATGCCACAGTGCAAGCCAGTGAGTTACAATGCAGGAAAAAAAGCCATTTAATAAACAAGTAGATGACACTAGACGTGTTTGTTATTCAAAATTACATATTAAGATGGCTTCTATGGCTGCACGCAGTGAAACAGATACTCATGGAACGATGCAACAGCACCAGAGGACACGTGTTTCGTCGTGTTTGCGGCTCGTCAGCTCTGGGTAGCTGCGCATCGTTCGGAATTGGCAAACCAGGGGTCACTCAGCGAACGATCTACACCTGGGAGGGGGACTGAACACTCCTGAATGCCACAGTGCGAGCCAGTGAATTATAATGGAGCAAAAAAAGCCGTTAAATAAACAAGTAGATGATACTAGACGTGTTTGTTATTCAAATTTACATATTAAGATGGCTTCTATGGCTGCACGCAGTGAAACAGATACTCATGGAACGATGCGAAAGCACCAGAGGAACGTGTTTCGTCGTGTTTGCGGCTCGTCAGCTCAGGGTAGCTATGCATCGTTCGGAATTGGCAAACCAGGGGTCACTCAGCGAGCGATCTACACCTGGGAGGGTGACTGAACACTCCTCAATGCCACAGTGCAAGCCAGTGAGTTACAATGCAGGAAAAAAAGCCATTTAATAAACAAGTAGATGACACTAGACGTGTTTGTTATTCAAAATTACATATTAAGATGGCTTCTATGGCTGCACGCAGTGAAACAGATACTCATGGAACGGTGCAACAGCACCAGAGGACACGTGTTTCGTCGTGTTTGCGGCTCGTCAGCTCTGGGTAGCTGCGCATCGTTCGGAATTGGCAAACCAGGGGTCACTCAGCGAACGATCTACACCTGGGAGGGGGACTGAACACTCCTGAATGCCACAGTGCGAGCCAGTGAATTATAATGGAGCAAAAAAAGCCGTTAAATAAACAAGTAGATGATACTAGACGTGTTTGTTATTCAAATTTACATATTAAGATGGCTTCTATGGCTGCACGCGGTGAAACAGATACTCATGGAACGATGCGACAGCACCAGAGGACACGTGTTTCGTCGTGTTTGCGGTTCGTCAGCTCTGGGTAGCTGCGCATTGTTCGGAATTGGCAAACCCAAGGTCACTCAGCGAGCGATCTACACCTGGGAGGGTGACTGAACACTCCTCAATGCCACAGTGCAAGCCAGTGAGTTACAATGCAGGAAAAAAAGCCATTTAATAAACAAGTAGATGACACTAGACGTATTTGTTATTCAAAATTACATATTACGATATTAAGATGGCTTCTATGGCTGCACGCAGTGAAACAGATACTCATGGAACGATGCGACAGCACCAGAGGATACGTGTTTCGCCGTGTTTGCGGCTCGTCAGCTCTGGGTAGCTGCGCCAGGCTCCAACAGCTCCCCATAGAGCCCATAGTTTGAGATAATTCACACAACACTGGGCACACGACCAATGAAATTGCGACGTGTTGGATATTATGCACAACCAGTCGGCCAATCAGGAGCCTCCATGTCTGGCTGGCTTTTCGGTCGGTCCTGGCTACCATCGACTTCTACTGGATTTCAGGCCTGCCGCCGTTACTCGGTATTCAAAATAACTAAAGCGATTTTGGGGTAAAATAAAGATTTATTTGATACAAAGCACTAATTCAAAGATCTGATACATGGGCGCACTGTGCGTACAAAGCCCACTGCGTTGCTGACACACTGGGATAAAGTTCGAACATGAAGCAGAACGAACACACCGTTCAACTCCTAATACCGAGCCAGTCTCATGAGTGCGTACCATTTCATGATGAGCATCTTCTTTCGCTGCCTGCGGTGCATCCATTATAGCGAAGCGAAAAGCGCGTGTGGCACGTAATCCTGTCTTTGTTGACAGTCCTCGAAGTCCAACGGTGCTCGAACTTGTTCTTCACGCTCCGACTCATGAAGCATTCCGCTACCGCAGTTGACAAATTGTTCGTGGTATAACAGTTGTGTCCAGAAACAGCACAACACGCGTAGACTCACAAGGACGAACTAATAAACCCCCGAACATATTTCTGCAAACTGTTCTGTCGATTGACACCACCGAACGCAGGAGGACGACATGCCGGCCATGCTATTTCGAAACTATGCTGAAACGGCCAAGACGCTGTACGCACATGCGCGCTACAAAATGCGATTTCAAAACGTTCTCGACCAATCGGAGCGCGCGCACAGTCTAGGCCAATGGGCTTGCAACATGGTGTATAGGCGCAGTGGTACATACTCTACAGCCGCGTCCGCGGGTGCCTGAGGAGGACTGGCTGCGCATCGTTCGGAATCGGCAAACCAGTGGTCACTCAGCGAACGATCTACACCTGGGAGGGTGACTGAACACTCGTCAATGCCACAGTGCAAGCCAGTGAATTATAATGTAGGAAAAAAAGCCATTAAATAAACAAGTAGATGACACTAGACGTGTTTGTTATTCCAAATTACATATTAAGATGGCTTCTATGGCTGCACACAGTGAAACAGATACTCATGGAACGATGCGACAGCAACAGAGGACACTTGCTGTTTAATATGCCGGTGCGGCTGGTGTGTCATAATGCCGAAGGAGATCGAATCCTTGTGCTGCAAGGAGCTCGAAAGCGCAGTCGGATGACAGCAATATGAGTGCATTACAACACACGAAGATTTCCAACTTCTATGCCTCAATAGGCCTGTCCTAAAGGTGGCATATTTTGAATTCCGTGGGCAGCACGAACCTGTGAGCGACCATATTCACAAGTAAGTTACATGTGGCCCTGTCGAACGATGCTAAAATTTAGGCGCTCAAATTTGGTTTGGTCCTGCTGAACGCGCTAAAAACTCCAGTACAGGACGTAGCACATAAAAGACGACACAATACAGAACTGTGAATTGGAGAGGCAACTGTGTAACTGTCAGCGTGCTGTGTCTTTAGTCACCTTTTTATGTATTGCATTGTGCTTAGGTTTTTAGCGTAGGCTTTTAGCAATATTGAGCGTTCTTGCTTTCGATTCACTGAAAACTAAAAAAAAATGTTGGTTTCTAAAATAATACATCATGTGTAGTAATATACAGGGTGTGTGCAGATAAATTGCAGTCGCTCTCAAGTACATGTGGAAATGCCACGACACACACCCTGTACTGTGACCGGTTACCTAGTTGCCTAAACTATATTTTATGTACGTCTGCGTAGACGATATGGATATACTGCATATCGGCAGTTTGCAAGGTGTTTTTACCACAAGCTTGGGAAAAACAAGAGCATGGTCATTCCAGCCTGTGCAGTGAACAGGATCTGGCGAGCCCTCCACACAGTAACTGCCACAGGCTTCAAGTACCCAACATCCTAACTGGAGGTACCTCTTCGCACAGCTCGTCTATCGCATTTAAAATAATTCAACATCTATAGTTAGGATGACTTATAGCTGTCAGATGATGCATGGTTCATGAATTCAATATAATGTGTTAAAACACAACACTAGTCCTTTTTAATGAGTCTGGCGGAACGATGGATGAGCACTCTTTTCGTGACATTGTGTACCGTTGCTGCACTGAACAATTTCTTGAGCAAGACTGAGGAACAACTGAAAAGCAGAGTCTGTCTTTCAAATACGCATGTTCCTTGTAACTTCTGTTAAGTGACCCATGTTGATGTCTGCCCTCATGTAATGCCCGCAAGGGCCCTTGTGGTACATTCATGAATAAATAAATATCAAAACCTGATAAAGATGTGACATCTATTGTAATACCTAGACTCTCTTTGGTTGGATGATACCTAAACATTCTCACAAGGTATGTTGTCCCACTTTGCCTCATTGTGCCTAAAGCCTAATTCAACCTCTTACATAATCTCCACATCCTCAATCTCCAAAGCTGTACAAGGCTAAAGTAATCAGATACTACACATAAAAAAGGGGGAAGGAGGAAATTAAAAGCTGACACATCTAAAATTCAAAGAAACCCTGGTGCTTTCTCGGGGCTACTGATGTCTCAGTTGTGGATCAGTTCCCCATAGAAAACAGCTTTTCTGAGCCTCAGTGTTTGATTCCCTTGATTGCCCTGGCTGTCAGGCAATGCTCATCGTGCGAGACATCGGAACTCAGTTATGAGGTTTGATACAGTGTATCTTTGTGGTTGTGATTTCCGACAGGGGCCATCGCCGAAAAAAAAAATTGAATTGCAGCTTGACGTCGGCAGGTCTTGGATTTGTAAGTTGGTGCCGAGTGATGTGCTTTGGAGTCGTGTGATCGACTTCGAATTCTAGTACCGGTTTTGAGTTCGAGCAACGGATATTGCATTCGCGTATTGGGTTGGGCGGGGGATATATTTATTTAGAAAATCAAGAGAGCAGAGACGTGATGGGTTTTGAACTTAAACAACGCGTTTTGAGGTCTTATGACGAGCTTGAAAGGCGAGTTAGAGTGTTTTCGTCTCTCTTTAGATCCTTGATGAGAGCAAGTTTAAACCAGCATGGGCCACAGATTTCCTATTTTCATTTTCCTTTTTTCTGTTTGGTCGCGCATGATAATTACTTGGTTTGTGTAGTGCCTTTTTATATACCAATAGGCATAAAATAGATGTTGTACAGTGTGTTCGTCGTTTATGTCATGAGTTTGACATTCCTCGCACATGTTAGTCTTTGATGTTACAATATGCTGTTTCCTCTTCCTAGGTTGTGTTCCTCTCTAAAACCTAGTCGAAAGCTTCAAAGGGCAGGCTGCAATTCAGTTGTGATCACCTCAAAGTCAGTGCCACAATAAGTAACATAGCAAGTGTGTTTTGATTTGTAACCCGCGTTCAACTGCACACAACTGCTAATAAACCTGGCTGTCATATGTATGTTACTGTAAGTTGCCTTTCTTTCCTAATTTGCATGTTAGTGTAACAGCACTACGTTAGAGAAGGAAGTATTTGCATTGTGGCCATACGTAGGAGTGACAGGAGCTTGACAGAATAATAATAGTGGAGTACTGCACATCTCTGGTGGTTCCCGCTTTCCCAACATGCTGACAAAAGTAGGAGAGTCTGATGCTGGGCCTGTTTATTACATGCTAAAAGGGGTAAAACCAGCGGATAAAACACAGAGGAGAGAGACGAGGAACACGACATGCTGGGACTAGCAACAGTTTAATGAAACGAAGTGTGCCTCAGCAGAACCACGACCTACTTAATAAGAGAGCGACCAGTTCACTTGACCCCTGTTCCAGCGCTGGCTTTTTTGTTTCACATGTTTGCCGCAGGAGCATTGGTGGCGCTAGCGACATTCCCTACTTCAGCGGGGTTGTAGTGCTGATGCGGTAGCTTTCCTACGGATTTCTTCATCAGCATCAGCTATTTGTGCCCTTTATTCGCCAAACATATCGTAATCTTTACGCACCAAGCGGTCACGAAGACCGTCAGTTCACATGGGCATGGTTTATTTCTAGAAGATATTTCTATAGAGATTTCTATAGATCTAGTTCAACAGAAGCACGTTCAACACCACTAATCAGAGTTGTAAGGCAATACAAGTATCGCATGCAAAGTTGATCGCGTTTACGCTTGAACAGATTCTTACGAACCGGTGTCTGA
The DNA here is from genome assembly GCF_037126465.1 of Ornithodoros turicata. Lineage (NCBI taxonomy): Eukaryota > Metazoa > Arthropoda > Arachnida > Ixodida > Argasidae > Ornithodoros > Ornithodoros turicata. The sequence goes on along the minus strand of NC_088201.1, from coordinate 120,968,764 downwards.
AACCACATGATTCGGTTCAGGATACGGTTTCGGTTAATTGCGAATGGTGAACTGTAGATATGGATCTGGAAGAAATTTGGGTTCCAAGCGGTCTTCAGTTCCGTCCCGGTTTCAGTCCCTGCGCCCACTTCCACGTGACAGAGCAGGATTCATTCCGCTGCTGGATCGCCAATGAACTGATCGATTTTTTACAGCGATACCTGTATGGGGTGGTGGTGATGGGGGTGAAAGGGCTCGCTGTTGTCTGCCTCACAGAGGTGGGCAACATCACGACTAACGCGGTGGGGGAATATGCGTCCTGGGCCAACTTCTGAGGGAACTGCGCCGACATATGTCTGAAAGCCTCTGACGAAAAGCCAGGAAAAAATCCAGATAGCACAGCCGGCTCCGGGACTCGAACTCGGGTACCTCCCAGGTTCAACCAGGTATGGGGGAACTTGTTTTTCAAGGATGGCGTGGTATCAAATGAAGTACCTTATGCTGTGTACCAATACGAAATGCGCTCGTGTCATGCACTGCATATGCTTATGACTGTACTATAGCACGAGAAAACAAAATAAACAGCATCCCTGTGTATGCTCCGATAAAATGAGTGCAGGAGTCGATATTGCACATTACAAATCAAAACAGACGTCGAAAAGATGTACACGAGTCAATACGAACACCCTGTCGTTATATGCCCCAATGCGGCGTCCCGCTGTTTTAGGGAATGTGGGCAGCGCGCATAGCGGGCGTTTCACCGGTGAGAGGAGGAAAGGGTGAGGAGGCTCAGCGGACAGCCATAGGGATTTGGGAAAGTGGTCTGGTCGGTCTGTTATTAAGTAGATCGTGGGCAGAACACCACACGTGCACCGTGCGGTTGTAAAAAAAATATTGTCAGTGCAGTGGTTGCTACGTGAATTACTATAAAGGGAGTAAAAACTGCGACAAACTCTTACTGCCTTTAGGTTGTGATTTTAACAACTTTTTTAACAGCATAAAATGAGGGAGACACAATCTTCTGTTTGCTGCAAAACACAATACATTACATTTGTACACACACCGGTTTTCAGACAAAGTGCAAGAACAATTTCAGTTAAACTTTTTCGTACAGAACTATTGCACAGCACTCACAAAACACACATTTAGTACACATCATAATAGAATCAAATATGTTAAAGGTATGGCTTGTGACTGTCTTGGTCATTGATATATTTGCCATTACCGAAGGAAGCTACTTTAAACTACACTGGATGTCACTTAAGTGGCTTCCAAAACAAGATTTTCGTACAGTGTACACAAAAATGTGGAACCATCACAGACGAGTGCAAGGCATTTATGTACTACCTCAACCCTAATAGACTTCATTTCTCTAGTGGTCTCCACCTCAACTAATCGAAAGAATTTGTTGCTGCAGAAGGTATGCAACATATCACGACATACTCTATATATTTCAACAGTGATGATAACATCTTTGAAACATGTACATGTTGTATGACCTAAGGAACAAATAGCAACAATGTCCTGCAGCCGCGCAAACACACCATCTATTTCTACAAAAGAGTTCATTCTGCGTGATTTGTCCAGTACAGCTGTGCACAGCGTAAATGCACCAATAGTCATTTTCTTATAATGAACCCCATCCGGCCTGTTGGTGCCCTGCCCATAAAATGCAACAGTACCATTTTGCAGATGCTTCACCCTCATCCCTTGCATAATGCTTTAAACATTCCCTGAACTTCTCTATCCTTGTTCATAGAATGCATCCAAAGCCTTGGCATTGCTCGAATGTGGCAGAATTTGTCGTTCAGGGTATCGTGTTCCCTTCACCATTTTTCCCAATTTGCCGTCCATACCTTCAAAAGGGAACATAGAGTAAGACGATAACGGGCCCCACTCCTTAAAGGAGCTATGAACTCTACCAAGCAAGCCCACCGACTGTGTCGGCTCCAAACGGCGATTTTAACTTGTTGGCTGTGACACCGTTTGTATAGATGAACCTGATAGGTCCGTATCTTCACCACATATAGCACGCTGCTAGCCAACCATCATCCCCGATGACAACGTTCTCGTTCCTGATTTGTTGGAGGCGGAGCCTATTATGTAGCATTATGGCTACAAATAGGCTCCGCCTCCCGTTTTCAACAAATCAGGGACGAGAACGTTGTCATTCGGGATGATGGTTGGCTAGGAGCGTGACATGTGGTGAAGTTCATTTTTAAGAGTGTAACTCAGAACGTTATGTGTACCTCCGCGTTGGCGTCTGATTCGGTGCTACAATTCTTCAGATGACGTAACAACGGATAGAGGTGTCTGGATGGCGGTGCGTCTACTCGCCCGTATCAGAAAAAAAGTGCGTTTTTGTATTAACCCTGCACACGTTATGAAGGAGAAGTATCGAACAATAAATTGTAAACACAATTACGAAGCGTAGAAGAACAATATTACAGTTATTACACCCGTAACTAAATACATGCAGATAGGAGTTCTTACCTCCTTTAACAGTATCGAGAAGATGAAGCAGCAGGTGTGAATTATAAGTCATGTGCTTTCTGCCGTAGAGCTCCTGATATTCTTTTAGGAAGTTCAGCATGTCATGTTTGATACTGTTCAAGTTTTCAAAACTGATGTGCTGTCCTAATAGGTAGTGCATCATATTCACAAATGCGAGCCAGTTTCGATAGTGCCGTGTGGGGATGTAACCACGCAACACCACTGGTGAGTAGAATAGCATCCAGTTTCGCCATTCTGCGGACTTCCAGTAGTTCACATCTTTCAAAGATCTTGGTAGCCGTAATAGCTCCCACACAGGGCATAGGGTCATCAGTTTCCGGTCCACTTCCTGAAGGTTGTGGCGCAAGTGAAAGCCACGGCATCTTTTTGACTTTAGCCAAAGAAGCGTTGTCGCTTTAACAAATCCGGAGCACACTGCGTGCATGTAATCGACCACAAAGCCAGAAGAAAAGGTGAAGTAAGCTAGGAGCGTCAGGACACTTATTCCTTTGACTCCACAGCTTATGTTTCTCGCTTTTGTTTTGGCTTTGTGGGCATGCTTTTGAAATGACTCGTGAGTCCGTAGTTTTTGGACAGATGTGAGTACGGGGTAAACCCTGCAATGTCCATTGCCTTTCGCAATAACTTCCCCTGGAAGCTCACACCAGTTACAGCCGTGCTTGCCATTGAATTGGGTCATCCCCATGGTCCAGGAAACACTTTTGTCTTCCTTACGTGCCCATGAGAGTCTTCCCACACAATACCACTGGCAGAAAGAGTATTCGTGGTCTGCACAAACGGCAGTAGAAAAGTGTTCATAGCAGGTTTCTTCGGTCCAAACCATAGCCCTGCGAGGATCTGCTTTTGAACCCGCTCTTTGTACGTGAGCTCATTCATCTGTAGTAGAAGAGGCCAGATCCCAAAGGCGCTGCTTTGGAAGAGTGGAACCCCATCCGTGTTGAAGGTTAGGCTGATATCATCAGGTCCCCTAGGGAGCCTTCTGTAGCCGATACTGTCTGTGATGTCCGACATATCATATGATACACTTGTCGGGCTGAGCTTGATTTGTGTGGTTGTTTTCAAAATGTCAGTTATCTGTGTCGCAAGGTCAAGGCAGAAAAAATAGGATGAGGTCCTAACAAGACTGTTTACGTCAAACTCACTCTTGCATTTCTTACACACCACAGTTTCGACTTCTTCCAGACTCCCAATGTAGGAGTTGCAACTGGTGCAGTAAAAATGTCTGCTCTTCTTATATTCAGTGCTGGTGAAATACTTGAAAAATGAATACTTGGATGTTGGGAACTCTGTTCCTTCAGGCAGGTGCGCATTAACCAGCTTCAAAAGGCTTTCGGTCGCCTCCTTCGAGGCATCGTGTCTCAGACTGTGTCCCATGATGAGAAGCATGCTCTCTCCTTTCGTCAGTTTTGATCCAGGGAAGAGGGGCTTTGCCTGTCAATATGGTGGAGAAAACGAACAAAATAAGACATCCACAAGTCAGTGTGTACAAACAGAAGAATATTATGGGCAGGTGGTTGGCAATTATATAAAAATCCCCAGGAAGATTTTGCTTTTTGCTATGCTTAAACTTCTTACAAAATACAAAAAAAAGAAAACCAAGACCATGGTGGCAAGACAAAAGTCTCTACAAAATAGCCCATATACAAGGAACTGTACGCATGCATAGCACCCTGTTTGCATTTCAATCGTTGTGAGAAATACCGGCAAAATCTCACCAATTCACTGTCATTATCCGCTTGCACTGCTGCCTCCGTGTGGTCTTCGATCTCATCTTCATCTGAGGAGATACTTTCAGTGGAGAACGAGCTGTCTGGGCTACAAAAACCGCTGCTATAAGGCGGCGAAATATATTCGTCGTTCAGCTCAGAGCCGGAGCTATGGCCGTCTGTACCTTCATCGTCGTTCGTCCGTGTTTGGCTTCCTGTGGCACAGCACGCTGAACTGGACGAAACTGATTCCTCTGCCAAGTTGCTGCATGCTTCGATGTCTTACCCACTGCTTCGAGCGGAGGATTGGTTGTCGGCATCAACACCAGTGTTCTTTTCTTTCAAACGGTGCTTGGAGCGAATCGGCACGTCACATGTCGAGTCCCAAAGATACTGGTTGTAGTTTCTCTTTCGCTCCATGCTTGCTTGCATTATATGTTAGTTAACGGCGTGAAGTTACAGCTGTGTTAGTTGTAGTTCTGGCATTCAGGCCGTGCAGCGACGACCTTGCGGGTGCGCCGTAACACAGAAACTTACACACACGCAAAATGAGAGGAAAGGAAAAAAAGGCGCAGTAGCTTTCGGTTCTTTACGCGGCTCCGTATTATATGGATCGCTACGGATTCAGCTCGGGATACACATGGATTCCAGCCTTCAAGCCGGACCAAATGTGGATCAAAATACAGGGTATGAACGTACGCCGTGCAAAAACATGGACAATTTCGCGTTAAATAAATGTAGTAAATTAAATAAGTATCCTCAAATTAACGTGTTACTTTTTAGCTTCAAACAGTGGTGATTTCAGTGGCAACCTTCACTGCGGTACGCTACGTTTGCTTGTGAGCTATGAAATTAGGACAACTTAGGACCACGGCCACGGAGCAAGTTTGTTGTACCGCCCTCCGTCATTGCGCGTTTTTACGGAGCCTCGTCTAATTACATTATGAGTCACATATTAGTGCGGTGGGTCACAGAAGCGTCGTGGGACGTCTATCCGGTGCGCGCATTAGTTGACACCGAATTAGCCATCCGGCTGCTTTCGGATGAAGGTGCAATTGCCGAACATAGGAACACGGTAGTGGATGTCTGGTGGAAAACCGGCGAACAGCCAGCGCCGGCCAAACTTCTGGAATTCGGTATGTGCCTGGTCAGAGTACGCCTGTCTGTTATATGTTTTGCAATCCCTTTGTAGGCACGGAAAAGGCCATGGAGAGGCGGCGCACGAAACTAGTCAAGGCTGCCACGGAGCATGGCGATACGGGCCGCCCGCTTGAAGCCGATGGACCACCTCCGAAAAGGCGTATGGTAGGCTGGTTTAACAGGTCTTTCGTTGAACGTAATAGATCACTTATTCGATTTACTTTTTTATTATTATTATGATACGGACGGGTTTTGGAGGGCCTCCATATTCCCGCTTGCAAAATCTCCGGTCTCGAAATTCACGTTCTCGAAGCAAAGCAAGGGGAATGCTCAATGATATGCCGTGTTTAAAAACACATTTCTCTTCCATCACTCAAATTCACGGGTTTTCGATGCCGTCCGAGTCGTTTTAGCGAACGAAAGCCAAATTTCAGCGGCCGTTAGGCTTAACAGGGCGGACACGACGGGACTTAGGAAAAAATGGTCCCTGGCCGTGTGGGCGAAAAAAAAAGGCTCTCGCAAGTGCCTGCGCGGCCAAAAACGCTGAGGCATAGTTGCAGACAGCTGATGGAGTACATCACAGCCATCTAAGTGTTGTTATTCGGTCTCCTGATTTGTTGAAATTCGGCGGTGTCGTAGTATTTTTGTATGTGTGTTAATGGGGGATGAAATCTACATGTCATTAGTGAGGATCTACGTGTCATACAATGCAGTTGCAAAAGAGTGTGACGACTGTAGAGTGTGTCGCATGACAATCTGATTGATATAGCATCTGTGTATGTAGGGAACGCCAGAATGCAGATGCAGTGCCACTAGAAAGGCGGAAGAACTGCAAGATTATATAAAGGTGCTGGAGAAGCGTGTTGAAGTAGAAGAAAGTAACTATGATGAGAATTTATTTGTCTTAGGAATTTACATATCATGTATTTTGGTAATACTGATGAGGTAATAAGCCTTCCATCACTGAGATGTTGCTGCTATGAAACACAGAGGAATATTACAAAAATAGACAGGGCTGAAAACAAATAGTATGCCACCAGCAAATGTGTTAAACATTTAACTGTTGACAGTCCACAAAAGGGAATGTAGTACATTTGTTTGTTTCACGTCAAAAAAATTGTAACCCAATGTTCTTTTGGAATCAATCTGAAGATGAAGGTCCTGCCAGTAATTTGCAACCCTAGAAATTTACAGAATGAGTTTGTAACATTACTACAAATGGCTGAATGTTGCCTGTTTCATGTATCCTGGCCAGATCTATTTTTTGCATTATCACACAAAGTGCAAATATTTCTCTAATTTGCTGTGCAGAATCTATTTATTAGGCATGTCTTCAATGTAAAAATATAAATGTCACCGGTTCTTTTAAATCCACTTTGTCTACCAAAAGTACTATTTTCGTACTTACTGTTTGTATGTGTATCTTGTCACGGGGTATCCGCACATCACATAGTGCACACTGAGCAAAGTAAAATATAATGTCGATGGGTACTTGAGAAATGTGTTCTTATTGGATAAGGGATACTTTTTATGCTGGAAGCCGCCAATGCTTTAAAAATTGAACATCCAACACAGAAAAAACTCCATGAAGAGCTTCAAAGTTTTCTTTTTCTCGTATCATTGGGCACCCGGTGACAAAATGTGAGTAAAAAATTAACCTATAAATTCGTTCATGGCTTCACCGGTAAAAGGACAATGGTCATGCCAGTGCTTGCAAATTTTCATATCATTCCACCATGTGAGCAAATTCATGCCGTGCCATGTGAATAATTCATGTTAACCAACATGTGCACTTGTGTTCACTTCTGATTTCCTTAAAGGCACGTGCGTGATGACAGGTTAAGAATGTGGTTGTTTCAGCAGAGAGTCAGATGCAGTTCTATAAATGTATCTGGAATCCTTCATCCTTGGTGATGAATCGCTCCAGCGAAACAGCTTTGTTATTTTTAAGCACATTTTTTCATGCCGTATCATGCCGGAATGTCCACTTGTATCTCGCACAGAACCATACAGGTTGTGCAGAAGAGTATTTTTGTAGCATCAGCAAAAAAATGAAAAGAAAACCACCACAAGAGATTAACGATGAAAGATGGAAGTCACTGAAAAGGTTAGCCAGCTGTAGCACTCGAACCTACATCTTTTGGATTACCGTTCCAGGGCTCTACCAACTGAGCTAAGCTAACACACCTCCACAGCGACTTCCAAGGGCGTGTCATCTGAACGGACAAATCAACCACTCTCTCTCACTTACCCCCTTTCACTCTTATATTTTTCTCACTCATACACACAATCATACGACGGGAGTGAGATGACGCGCTCTTGGAAGTCGCTGGGGAGGTGTGTTAGCTTAGCTCAGGAGGCGCCTCCTCGTCAATATGCGGCGGAGCCTGTGTGTACGGAAGTCAACGGTGGACTTGTTGATACAGGAACTGTCCCGTCTGATGGCGGAGCCGCAGCCGTGACTCCATTTCCGGACACGAACACTGAAAGTTGTATGGGCACATCCACGTGGGCAGAAGACATGGACTATCACGACAGTGTGACCAAGAGAAGGCTCTCCTCATCGCCTTACCGTGCTGCCGTCAAGACCTTGAGAGTGGGCTCTTCAAGTGACATCCAGGAGGATTCTAGTGACACCCTAATTGCGGTCACGCCGGCGTCAGGTACCCAGGTATCGTCACCGTCTGGCAATCCCGCCTCGCAGGACACCGGGAGTGGGAAAGCAGCGCAATGGACGACGGTAGCAGCCCGCCGTGGACGCAGAAACCGGCACCGCACGTCATAGAGGGTCTTAGCTTTTCGGCTCGGGTCCAGGGGAAGATGTGCTCGTGCGAGTCAGGAAGATGCCTGTAGAGGCTAAGGTGAAAGATTTTTCTTCCACCTACACACCGGCACTCTACCTCTGCGCGCTTGGCTGCGAGAACGAGGTTTCTTCATGGCTTTCAATAACTACAACTGGTTGCTTTCTTCTTCTGGGACGTCTTCCAGCATGCCTTCAAGAGGAACATCTACCTGAGTGCGCGGGCTATTCGGTACCTCCCGATCCGTCCAGAAGGAGAGCTCCCGTGAGGCGTACTTATTTTGTTAGGTAGTGCGGAGGACCCTATCTGGCTCAAAGTACTTGAGCTCGTTCTGTCAAGCCCCACGGAGTATCAATGGACTGACCCTGGTCCTCAAGTCACACTCACACTTTTGTACATACTTCATCTCAAGCATGTATTCTTGTGTCATTCCTCTTAATCACATACCGCATCTTGCATTGTAAATACCATCTACGTCTTGAACTGTAACAGTGTGAAATAAACCGTTCTTGGAAAAAAAAAAAAAAAGTGTTAGCTTAGCTCAGTTGGTAGAGCCATGGACCGGAAATTCAGAAGATGTGGGTTCGAGTCCTGCAGCTGGCTAACCTTTTCAGTGACTTCCATCTTTCACCGCTAATTTCTTAGGCAATTTGAGGCTTTGTATGTATTTGTCCTTTCTATGTTGTTCCAGCCTCAGAACATCAGTTCTCTCATGTGCAGTACAAGAAGTTCTGTTTCATAGCTCTGATGTCATGTTGCGTCCCCTTGCTATAGATTCCTACAAGATGGTGAAAAGGCTTCAAAAGATCACCTCAAAACAAGAAGATGCTAAGCATGTTGAAACAGGAAAGGTAAGGTCTTTGTCTTCAGGGTTTATCCCTGTTCATTGGGCTTTTAGAGGGGAGTGTGAATTTGGTACAATGCATATAGTAATTTCACAGGTATTAACTGCACTGCAGGGAAGATGCGAGGTTGGTTTTTCTGTCTTGTTAGGAAATGTTTTACATATAAGCCGCACTTTTAGATAGGCCGTGGGTATTGGTGGCGAATATCTATTATACTAAACAAAAACTTTCCAATTTTCATCCGGTTAAACCCGACCATGTAAAATTCTGTGAGTCACACATTTAGTCTTGCAAGCAATTATACCACCCTCCTTCGGATACAAAGCAAATTTTAGAGATCCAGAATGCTTTATTAGTCTGAGTCACTTGGATGCATTCAAAGAGCAAATGGTTGCTATTTCAAAATTGTCAATGAAAAATCCATGCAGTAAGAAACGTCACGTGGTAAGCTCGTCTGCCAGTTGTGAACGTTCTTGCAGTCGTGCATCCATACAAATATTTGTACAAACAAGTGATGGACCAATGAGACCATGCACTAAAAATGGGACAGGCTGCAGGCTTATTCCAGGATTATTAGTTATGTTATTATTATTATTATTCGTTTTTTTAATTAATATTAAAGAACCAAACTAGACCAGTAACCTCATTAACATGCATCTTTAATCTCGCATTTCCTTCGAGTCACCTCATTGTGAGCTCTTTCCCGCACATTGCTGCCATTCTTTTACTCACCAAAGTCTGCTCAGGATCTGAACTTGTCCACCCCTGCTCGGACTGTTTCCATTTGCACACTGTTTTTCTACCATACCTGGCAGCTTTTTAAATAAAATCTGGATAACGCAAGTGAGATCCTGAAGGACAGCTTATGTTTGAAATATCAGCTTCCTACCTGTGCTTTTTGTTTTTTTCACGGGATTACTCTTGTGCCAACTTTCTAACACAAAGCGTGCACGCAGGTAAACATCGGTGAAGGAGTGATTGTAGAGAAGACTATTCTTGACCGCCTTCATGCCCATTGTCGTGGGGCCCCAGCAAAATTTGCGCGAAACCTGCTGAGGCACCTGTTCACGCTGGTCGAACTTCAGAGTAGATCGCTCTTCGGGAGAGGCAGCAATGCCCGAAAGGGCATCCCAACTAAGGAAGCACTGGATCCAGCCCGTGTCAATGCTATCATCGGTATGTATTAACTAACTCTCATACAGCACATAACTTTTTACCTGGTGCACATGCACTGTGTTGATGTTACTGCTAGACAGGCTGTTCTCAGGCGCAGTTCTTAAACTTTTGATAGACCGTGCCACTGCACCTCTGCTAGTCATATTCCTTGCGTATGTTTCATGTCATAGGGCAAACAGCACTAGGTTTTTGTTCAATCCAACCTGTCACCTATCCCCTTGTGCCATGCAGTACTACATTAGTTATCGGTAACGGATGCAATGATTGCCATTTTTTGCATGTCAGGGCAGTGCACTTTAGCCTTCCGCAGGCAAAGAATGTGTCTGAATTGTTAGTCTAGGAAAAAATACTTTCAAAACAGCCTTTATAGAGAACATTCGAAGTGCCAGGCATTGGATTACTGGGTATGTCACAAAAAATGAGCAAAGTGGGCTGAAACAATTATGAAATATCCAGCAGCTCCTCCAGAAATTGGTCTGAAATGTCTGTCAGCATCTGTGTCCAAACAATGCTTTTGATAATAAGACCCACATCCCAATTTACTCACTGAAATTGAGTTGTTATACGTGACCTCTGCTTTTCTTTTCAGGATATGTGTGTTCCAAGTTCGACACAAGTGCTGTACAAATCAAAAACAGCCTTTCATCGATGCTCTCCAGAGAGATAACTAACAAATAATTGAATATGTATGCTTCATGAGTAGTCACTGCCTCCTACCTCACGTGACATTCTAGCAATGCATGCTTGCCAGGAACGTAGCTTTCAGTAATGAATAATACACATTAGAAACACAGCAGAGTTCCTACGTCATGCAGTAAACAGAAAGTCCGTTGTGAAAACTCATCAGAAACACGGTGGCCAATTTTCAATTGAAACTCATCAGAACCACATTACGGAAACTCAACAAAAAGTCTGATGAGTGTAATGTGAAAACTGAATGATGTTTCATAAGAATATCAATAAGAATTTTTATAAGGGAAGTCACATATCCTCCTCTTCACATGTGTCACGACGAGATCGATTCATCTCGAGTTAGTGACCGATACGACGGCGAAAGCCTTCCTCATGGCGTTCCCACGATTTATATCAAGAAGGGGAACTCCTTCTATCATGTACAGCGAAAATGCTCTTGCTTTCGAGAAGGCGTCGAAGGATATTCAAGACTTGTGGAAGATAATGCGTAGCACCGATTCACAAGACTTTATGATATACTATATACTATAATTTTTTTATATTATATACTATAATATTACTATATCCAAGACTTCTCGGAGTGGATATTCCACAACAGGTCCTTTTCGAGAATGGGAAGCGGCGTACCTCGTGGTCGTCCATTCTCGCTCCTGCTCGGTGTTCTCTGCCGTTGGGTGTTCACGGAGCGGCCCTTTAGGCGTGGTAATCAAACGGGAGGTGATCCAGAGACACTTCACAGTGGCTCTGAGAAGAGCTGATTTTTCGTGAAGGGCCTTAGGGAAATCAGCTAGTTTACGAACACTGTTGCCTTGCCACCTTTCCCGCGACTTGGCGTGTTGTTGACGACGAACTGATCGAAGCAATGGAGGTGGTGGTGGTGATTTAAGGAGAGAACACGAGTGAGGGGTGTCTGCCGAAGGTCGAAGTAAGCCAGCAGTTGTTCCGAGCGTTTCGCCTCGTAACCGGCATTCTACAGACGCGCGGTCACGTGGGAGAGAAAGCGGACTCATGGCGCGCACGAGGCGGCACAGCCCAGCGGGCAACAGTGAATCGCGTTTCCACGCACAGTCACGCAGAAAGCTACGCTTGCAGCGAGCGAGCGACAACCTGAGGTCCTGAAATGGCATTCCTCTCCGAGTACGCTACTGGAAGCACTGCTAAATACTGCTGTACTTATCAGCCCCACAACATTTTACTGAAAATCTGCTGTGACCAGCATCCCTACAGAATTTACTTCAGTTCAATTTGTCTTGAAATTCCCCAAACACTATGCCCCAGTGACACTATAGAACAGTACAGACGAATACATTTATTTAGCTTCTTATCTTTTTTTTCAAAGGTACTGTATCTTGTCGCAAACAACACGGTTGAAGTCGGCGTCAGTAAGGGGTGCTTTGCTTCCTTCTCGACGTCCACTTTCGTTGGCCACCTTTAAATATTCATAGTAGGCACCTGGAGTGAAGCATAAGGTAGAGAGTCTCCTTCCCATCCAGGTAAAAAAACAAGATTATTTAACATGGCTGTTATAAACAGGTCATTATCAGGATGCTCACCACGTGCAGCTGCAAGCTTCAGGGGGCTCAGTGGAGGCTTTGCCACGCCGTCTTTCACCGTGTTACACTTCATGCCTTTCACGCTTCTCTCCCTGAGGACGTCATCGCCCCCCACAGCAGAGCAAATGTTGCGGAGGAACTTCGGGTCTGTCTTAGATGTGAGGAGGGAGGCCCATGCTTGTGCTGGAATCATAACGCCATGTCCGATAAACACCTGTGGGAGTGAAGACATTAATTGTGCTGCTCCAATTCGACATGACATCTCGGTCCCCTGGGGACATTTGCATGATGCTGAGTACATTCTCATTATCGTTCGCACTCAGCTACCAAAGCTACTAAGAATGAGAATGTACTGAAACTTTTGATGCAAATGGACCCTGGTTGCACAGCTACAACACTGACAGGTTTCTGCTGTGTTACTTTGTGGACTCTGTAGCACGACCAATGCTGCAGAACATGAAAAGGTTCAATGGAGGGTTTGGGTGCTCATTCTGTCTCCATCCGGGTGAAATTGTAGGCCGTACTCTGAAGTATACAATCCGGAGACCGAGTCCCAGACACAGGACAGACAATGAAACACTGCGCCACATGAAGGTGGCACTCAACACAGGAGAGACACAAAAAGATGTCAAGGTACCGTCACCCCATATTAACCTCCCCATGTTTGGAATTGTAACAGGATTTCTCCCTGATTCCATGCATTCTGTCTGCCTCGGGCTTGTGAGACAAGTGACACTGGTTTTCTGGACTCAGAAGTCCACATCACCTGACGCCGAAGGAACGGAGTAGTGTAAATGGAAGGCTACGCAGCATTGCCTCACCAAATGAATTGTGCCACCTGCCCCGAATACTTGAAATGCATAAAATATGGGCCATGGAGTAGAAGAACTGGCTCTTGTACTAAGTGTGCCCTGTTTGAGAGGCAACCTCCCATCGCGTTACTTGAGCCATTGGATGAAGCTGGCCTCAAGTGTGTACATCCTCCTGCAAGACAGCATATCTGCTACAGAGCTAAATATCACCCGTAACCTTCTGCACAAATTCAATCTCGGTGTGGATGAACTTTACAAAAAAGAAGAAATGACATTTAATGTGCACTTGTTGCTTCATCTCGCAGACAGTGTTGAAAACTGGGGGCCCCTCTGGGCACATTCTGTCTTTGTTTTCGAGGGTATAAACCCCATTGTGCAGAAATTTGCGAGTGCTTCCAAGGGGCTTCCACTACAAGTGGTTAAGGGATATCTCCTTTCATCTTCCTCGAGAAGCATGAGGGTCCGTAGCCCAATCGCTCAGTGCTCTTGACTATGAGTCAAAAATATCAAACTACTGTAACGTAAAAAGTGCAGTGTCTACGGGTATCTTTACCGTGTTGGGCAAAGCTATGCCTATCCCGGACTTGGAACGTTCTTCAGTTTTGCAGCACATCAAGAGGCACTGCTCCGGAGCTTTGGGATCTTCCCTCAGGAAGGCACGCAGGGTCATCTTCAAGTCTCTGATTCTGACTAGTGCAGAGTGGGTAACTAAGACTTGCGAGCAAGGTTTACTTGTCAACAGGGGACTATGGAGCAATCCAGCACGTATATACCGCCAAGGAGGCAGAGATGTGCATGCTTCATGTTCACACATTTGTTGTGAGAAGCCTGCCACATGTGGACCACCTTAAAGAGGTCGTGGAGGTGAAAGACTCAGTCTATGTTGATGTAGTAACTATTGTGTCAACACGGCAAACGGTAAACTGTTGTGTCAAAGTGTATGTACGTAGACATTGGGTCAAAGCAATATGTTTCAAGGCTCTCGAAAATCTGTGAAAAAAGCTAATTTTGGAGACTGTTCTTGAATACATTAGTTCATCAAAGCTGTCTGACTATTGTTGTCTGTCTGGGGGTAGTGATGGTGTTCTGCAAGCACCACCTGATACATTACACAAATGTTGCACAAACTATATTTTTTTATAAGATGTGTTCTCACGCCACATGTAACTTTGCATGGCCTTTTCCAGCAATGCGACGTGCAGGTGGCAAATCCGTGGCAGCATATCATTATTTACAATTCATGCGCAATTTGTCGGTTTGGATGTACACGGATGCACTTTTTTTTTTCACATAATCTTCAGCAGAAGCACAGTACGTTTGCTGTAATGGAAACTTGCTGTAACCTGCTGCTTCCAGCAGTAAGGACTTTGATGAAATACTCAGCAGGAATACAGCATGTTTGCTGTAATAGAAGGTTGTTGTAACCTGCTGCATCCATATGTAAAAGGCTTGTACGAAATATTCACCAGGTACACAGCATGTTTGTTGTAATGGAAACTTGCTGTAACTTGCACCAAATATTCAGCAGGTACACAGCATATATGCTGTAATACAAACTTGCTGTAACCTGCTGCAGCCAGCTGTAAAAGCACTTATATGAAATATTCAGCAGATACACAACATGTTTTCTGTAATGGAAACTTGCTGTAACCTGCTGCTTCCCGCAGTAAAAGCACTTATACGAAATATTCAGCAGGTACACAGCATGTTTTCTGTAATGGAAACTTGCTGTAACCTGCTGCTTCCAGCAGTAAATGGACTTTTAGGAAACATTCAGCAGGTACACAGCATATATGCTGTCATACAAACTTGCTGTAACATGCTGCATCTAGCAGTAAACACACTTGTGCGAAATATTCAGTAGGAACACAACACAGCGCTGAAAACAGCAGTCAGCTGTGTCTGCTGAAATTTTGATTTCCAGCAGGAAGGCAGGAGAATAGCGGCAAAATTTCTTATTTGCAAATATGTTACTGCAGAAATGTTGTAGAAAGCCGTGTTCTTGCTAAAATTAGTTTAGCAAAAAAATCCGGTGTGTTTTCCTGTGTCTTGCTGCTTTCAGTTGAATGCAGCAAAAATCCAGCAGGAAGGCAGCAAAAGAACAAAAAACAGCAAAAATACAGCAGATCTACAGCTCATATTTTTGTCAGGGAACAGAAATATTGAGAGATTCGCGTGCTTTCCGTGGCCACCACTGCTCAAACTGAATGACTGTCCAGGCACACGCTACAATTACATGTTGCAATTGAATCCATATTTAGTTGTGCCTTTTCAACTTTCCAGAAAACTTAAGCGGCGGGGCTCAAAGGAAAATATCGATCCATCGTGTGCAATTATGAAGATTTCAAATACTCTCAGACGATTCAAGAGCCTTCAAGAGCCTCAAGCCCAAGGCTTTTTATCTCGTCTTCCACCCAAAGAAGAAATAACTAAAACTGAAGCTGAAAGAAGGTCCACAACGCAGTTAACGAAAGAACCAATCAAACATGAAATATTATCTATTTCATGTAACTCTGTAGTTCCTCAACTGCTGCAATTTAATTACGCTATAGTTATGCTACATGTGCATTACAATATGTGTAATGTTTGACTATAAATAAAATGCATTTTTGCATTGTAGTTCCTTGCATCTGCCTTTGTCGGGAACAGCGAACCTGCCAAGGAGCACTGCTTAGATACGAGTTTGTCCGTTACTAGCTAAACTCTGTTTGAACAGGAACCACTCCAAATGGAGCCACTTCAACCGCTCCCAGCTGAACAATGAAGTCTGCAGCCGGTCCCAGCCTCAACTGGGACTTTGTGATCTGTGTTATCGAACAGGGACCAGTTGTCCCAACTGGTACCAGTTGAGCTGCGACCGCTTCAAGTGGTCCCACTTGAACGTTTCCATGTTCGATAACACAGTTCAAGTGATACCAGTCAAAACAAAATATTCGTCTGGGACGCGAACGCTCGACAGCGGCTGATCCACCTCTTCAGTGAAGTCCAGAATTGTTGCTACGCTTCGGGACACGAACATGGTTGGCATCGATCGGGATCTGAAGTCAAAATGGTGATAAAAATATTTAGATTTGAGAATCTCCGACAACAGCAATTGTAGAAGCATAAAACGGATACTTCCAGACAGTCGGTCCGGGTCTTCCAGCAGCCATTCCAGAACATGGCTACTGAACATAGAGCGTTATACGATGGCTTCAATGCTGTACGTGGCACACAAGGAACCTAGACGGCAGCCATATCAATTACTGCTCCTTGCGCTGACTCACGTAAGCTACGTCATGCACAACATTTGTGTGGTAAAGAGAGCTGTATGCATATTGTGGCATGTCACAAATTAGGTGGGACAGAGGTGAACAAAACGCAACCCTGGACAGCTGCCACAGAGGCAAACGGCAGGTCAGTGGCATGGTTCAGGTCACTTGCTGCAGAGTACACTGCTAGGAAATCGGAATCCCGGCGTCGGAAAAGTGGCGCACCCATCGACCGGAAGTGTTGCCGCAATAAACCTATCCCGCAAGTACGGTAGGGTCACCGCAGGAGAGTTGGCCCCCACGTATAGCTATGCGTGGCTGTTCCGTGTCTGGGGAAAAGGGGATCCTGGTGGTTGAGTGGGCCCACGTGTTGTTTTGGACCCTTAGGGGCCCCCCTGGGAAAGCAACACACCACTTTGAGCCCTGCTTCCCATAGACGGGGGTCCTAGAAGGCCCGGCCAGGACTATTCAGCCAGGAGCCATCTCTTTAATTTCTAATTTATATTTTTAAATTTCTTTCTCTCCCTCTCTCTTCCCGCCCACTTCTTCCTCTTTGCACCTTCTTTGGCGGCAAGGGTCAACCTTGGGCACTACTTCTTCCTTTAGAAAACTGCATTCGGGTATAGTGCAGAGGCAGCGTTAACGTATGGGACACGTTCCCTCGTTGGTCTCCACGGTGGGTGACACACCTGCTGCAGCGAATCACTTCCTCTGCTTTATGGATAGCACACACTCAAAAGCACCTCATCGGCGCCACAAAAGGCACCGCACCGAAATTCAAACACAGAATTCAGAACCACTAGGGAGTGTTTCTCCCTTTCTCATTGCTACAACTCTTAAACAAGTCATAGGTAGAGTATACAATGCAAAAAAATGGAGAACTGGTGACATACACATTGAGGTACAGAGCAGGCAGCAGAGCTCAGCACTGTTGCCACTAAAGCAAATTGGTGATGTTCCAGTTTCAGTGACTGCGCACCGCACGATCAACACAGTCAGAGGTGTTATCTCTAGTGAGGAGTTACTGCAGCGCTCCGAGACATAGATCGAGGAGGGTTTAAAAGACCAAGGGATGATCAGTGCCAAACGGATATCCATCCGCAGGGACAACAAGGAAATAGCTACCAGGCACGTCATATTATCTTTCCAGTTGCACACGCTCCCCACAGAAGTAAAAGCTGGGTATGTAAACTGTCACGTCCGACCCTACATACCCAACCCGCGTCGATGTTTCAAGTGCCAGAAATTTGGCCACCATTCTCAAGTGTGCCGCGGACACCTGATGTGCCCCAAGTGCGCGGGTGACGCCAATGACCATACTCCAGAGTCGTGTAAGAACACTTTCCGTTGTGGCAACTGCAAAGGCCACCATTCATCCTGTTCAAGAAGCTGCCCACGCTTTAGCGATGAAAATGAAATCTTAAGAATTGAGATTGTACAGCAGCTGACATACAAAGCAGCGAAAACACAACTGGAGATTCAGAAAAGAGGAACTTTCTCTGAAGTGGTGCGCCGGGGAGTTACATCGCTCAGAGTATCCGTGGCGACCCTAACGTGTGGGACTCCACTCCACACTCCCCAAACACAAGACAAGTCTGCCGAGAGTTCGCCTCCGCCGGCTCCTGCCACAATCTCTACGGAGGTTGATGGCGCGATTTCAGTTTGGGATGGACCCACTGGGAGCTCATCCCAGAATGTCACGCACTCAATGGAGCTTGACGACAATGGAGCTGGATGTCGCAGACATCATCATCGTCTTCCAAGTACACTGGACCGGAGAGCTCCTTCCCAACGGAAGGAGCAAGGACAAAAACACGGAGGTCAAAGTAAGGGCAAGTCGAAGGAGAAACAGAGAAGAAACATACGTACACGATGAAAATATAAACCCTTTCCGCCGACATAATGTTTTAGGAAGAACCGCACAGACAGTGCTCGCGCATCCGGTGGTGTGGTTGTAGTCCTTCCACAGTGCATACATTCAAAACACTTTCCACTTGTTACAGACTTGGAGGCAGTAGCAGTCGCAGGACTTGCCTCGACTGCGCAGGACTTGCCTGCGCAGGACGTGCCTCGACAGGACTTTCACGGTATGTTCACTTTACCTGTCCCCATCCCTGCGGCATAATAGACAGACGTCATATGTTCCTCCGCAACGGCATATGAAAGGTTTGCAAGTAAAGAAGAATGACGACGTGGACATATCCACAAACAAGTGCCAGCAGCGAGAATCAGTGCAACACCAGGAAGACCGAAGGCAAGTGTAATTCGAAATGCGGGATGGCGTGCCACTCGAAAGTGGGGTCGGAGTGCAAGGCAGCAACGGCGAAACCTGGACACAGAGAAAAATTCGCTACGTTCACCCTACTAAAATAGTGCAACATATCTTGCAGCTGGATTTAGGGGACAGGTGAGCCTTTCGGTAACCGCAAAATTATTGGAATAGGTATTGCAGTGGCTGAGGTATGCCATACCACGATGGCGTGCCACTCGAAAGTGGAGTCCTCCTGCGGTCATATTTTTTACTTTCTTCATTCCGTGCATGACTGCAGCTCCGTCACAATACACGCATTGTTAGACAACTTTCGCCTCTCCTGCTTTTCCTCTAGGCCTGAAGTACGCGCTTTCGTTTTCCTCGTGGTTTTTGGTAGACGCTGTATGACAAATGTTTCCAGGCAGGATTGTCGCTTTTCAGCAAACGTAAAAAATAACGACCTGCTGCGGTAATATTTTGCTTTCTTCATTCCGTGCATGACTGCAGTGCATTTTTGCAGCTGGATTTAGGGGACACGTTGGCCTTTCATTAACCGCAAACTTATTGGAATAGGTAGGCTGAGGTATGCCATACCAAACATCGGCAATTTTCTTCTCTCACCTAATTTTACTGACATCTCTTTCGGCAACGAAACAGGTTAGAATTGTTTTCTATACATTGAACGACAGAAGAAAGATTGCGCATTAAAAGCATACTTCATTTACGGATTTCTGGCTTGCCGTCGACGAGGTATGAGGGCTAAAAAAATGTAAAATTTGTGTCATACCTGCCAATTTGGTATTTTTCCCTGGTCCCTTCAAAGTTACACCATTTTCTCTTCCTACAGGTATACTACAGTGACCAGACTTTAAGTGTGCTAGCTATGAGGGCTGTGACGCGAATGGAATGGCATCAGTAAGGCTGAAAAGTCACGGGGTCATTCCAGGCGAAATGATCCAATGGGTGCGCTCGATCCCCCACAATTTTGGTTCAAAAAATTACCACCCATTCCTTACGACAGGAAAAGGCATGTGTCCGAGCTTTACTCGAAAATATTTGCCCGCTCAGAATTTACGCCGGGGCAAAGTTTGTAAGAATGACGTAAACCATATCGGGAAGTAAGTAGACTAGTGGGCAGAATATCGCAGCTGGACAGGTTTTTGTGGTGCAGAACGAGAGAGCAGGGTTCAAATAATGTGCCAACACTAAAATATTCCCGCTTGTTCCACATCTGGCCAGTCAAACGGACCCCATTCGCAGGGCTATTTCGTCCTATTTTGGGCCTCGCTAAGGATACTTTCCAGATGAGTGAGAAATCCAAGAAAAATTGAGGATATCAACCACTTCCAATACCATAAGTTAATTTATTTTGAAGATTCAATTCGCAGTAGTGTTTGCTACATTTAATCTCAAAGTTTGAACTTTGTTCAAAGTTCGGTGATTTCGATGCGAATTTTGAAAGTGAAGCGGTCGACGGGCAGCAGTAAAAAGGTATGCAGATGATAGCTCGAAATGCAAAGCAAAACATATAGAAAAAGTAAAAAATTACTTTTCCATAAGCGCGAGAAAATATTTTTTATGTCAGACATGGTACGTACGGACCGTGCGGGTATACTGACGGGCGGCTCTCGTAGCCGTGGTTTGCAGAAGACGCCTGCCGGCTGGGTGACAGCTGTACCGTAGTAGTTCTGGACCTTCCTTTTTAAAAACCTAAATTGTCTTTGTTGAAATCATTTGTAATTCCATCTTCGGCGTTCAGTCGTCGCAGTAAGAGAAATGCACAACGGTCCGTGAAGTGGTAATGGCGGTGGCGCTGCGCTCACAGGGGGAATAGGCAGTTTTCGCCCGTTTCCACAGCATCAGCGGCAGGGGTAGACTGGCCATAGGACTCACCGCGAAATTTCCCGGTGGGCCGATGGGGCTGGATACACATGGGCCGCTCAGAAGGCCGCTTAAGTGGGCCGCATAGTGCTAATCACTACCAGTGTCACGAGTAAATGCTTGCCTGTGCAGTACCACCTCGATGCGGTAATTTGTGCCGACGTTATCTGTGAATGCACGTTGATGCTGTGGAAGGGCGAAAGCAGCCTATTGCCCCTCAGAGCGCAAAGCCACCGCCCTCACGACTTCACAGACCGTCGTACCCCTGTTTTACTGCCACGATTGAACGCTGAAGAGGGAATTACAAATGATATTGTAGAGGAGGGGGTATTCCTCTACATGAATCTTGACCGGCGATGATGGAATGTCCCAGCCGGCAGATGGACGTGGCCCCACGCTAGGACGGTGCCGGTAGAACTGGCTGGCAGGCGCAGTAGCGCGCGGCAGCAGAGGCGCGTCGTCGTCGTCTTCCACGGGCCGCCACATCATCAACACAGACCATTTCGATTCTCAAAAAGAAAGGTCCAGAACCACTATGGTACAGCTGTCACCCTGCCGGCAGGCATCTTCTGCAAAGCACGGCCACGCGAGCCGCCCGTCAGTATACCCGCACGGTCCGCATGTACCATGTCCGACATAAAAAATATTTTCTCGCGCATATGGAAAAGTAATTTTTTAGTTTTTTTATATGTCTTGCTTTCAATTTCGAGCTATCATCTGCATACCTTTTTACTGTTGCGCGCCGACCGCTTCATTTTCAAAATTGGCATCGAAGTCACCGAACTTTGAGTAAAGTTCGAACTTTGAGATTAAATGTAGCAAAAACTACTGCGAATTTAATCTTCAAAATAAACGAACTTAATGTATTGGAAGTGGATAATATGCTCAATTTTTCCTGGATTTCCCACTCATCTGGAAAGTATCCTTAGCGAGGCCCAAAATAGGACGAAATAGCCCTGCGAATGGGGTCCGTTTGACTGACCAGATGTGGAACAAGCGAGAATATTTTAACCTTGGCACATTATTTGAACCCTGCTCTCTCGTTCTGCACCACAAACACCTGTCCAGCTGCAATATTCTGCCCACTAGTCTACTTACTTCCCGGTATGGTTTACGTCATTCTTACAAACTTTGACCCGGCGTAAATTCTGAGCGGGCAAATATTTTCGAGTAAATCTCGGACATATGCCTTTTCCTGTCGTAAGGAATGGGTGGCAATTTTTTGAACCAAAATTATGGGGGGTCGAGCGCACACATTGGATCATTTCGCCTGGAATGACCCCACGAGAAAAAGTCGCGTCGCGAAGACGGCGCCACCTTATCCCCTCTCTATCTGTGGGCTGGTTGATCGTAGGAAGGTCCGCGAACCTGCTTTCGTCTTCACTGAAGTTCGTCTCCAACGTTTTTTTTTTCACTGAAATAAAAAAAAAGTCATTGGCGGACCTTGGTTGATTTAAAATGGAATTACCAAGTAGTTAATTGCAGTTGTGCTGTTGCACAGCAGTAGCTGTTGTGGAACAGTGCACCGGTGTGCTCTACGTGTCAGGCATCTGGCTGTCAGTTGAGTGTTCATTCGCCTGGATCACGCACTGGGAGGAGGTGAACAGCAGCAGGTGGTTGTTTCTACACGAGCTGTTATTTTTCTTTGACGAGGTACACATTGTGGTTTTACCTCGAAAATGATAAGCAGCTAAGCACTAAATGCAACCAAAATGTTTCCACATACAGTGAAAGTAGGGGGGGGGGGGGGGTCCGTCAGCGCAGTCAGTACATAGACGCGCAGCTGCTTTCACCTTATGTGTAATCATTTTGGTTGTGTTTAGTGCTTGGACACGTGGAAATGTCACCCATGGCTCCTCTCTATCTTGCATCGATCCTTCACGTAACACCCGAGGCAAGGAAACACGTAACCGACAGCCAGATAGCTGACAAACAGCAGATTGGTTCACTGCTTTGCACAAAAAATATGCAAACAGAAAGAAATCAATTTCGCAAAAATCATTAGGTGTGAACACGTTCTTCACAGAAGGTCTTTATGCACAAAACAGGTACCCAAGGCGCCAAAAATCAACTGAAAAATTCATAAGGCCTATTTAATTAGTGAGAGTACGCAAATGAGCTGCTCATTTCTTAGCAAATGTCCCAAGGATCTTTCCAAGAAGGTTCTTTCATGGTGTCACCTATTCATGAGTTATTCAACCGGAACCCAAAGCAACTCAATCAAACATCAAATGATTTATTTTACCTTGATAAACAAATGCTGCTTTCGCTCAGCAGCACTGCACTATCGAATTCTGTATTGCCTCAGGTAGGTCCTACATCGCCTGTATGATACGCTACGCATGGCACCATGTTGGCACTATAGATCAAGGCATGGAAGTTCAAACCACCATCCGTGTGGCCGTATACAGGTGTTTTTCAATATGGTCTACAATTAGCCAGCTATTAGACATAAAAAATTAGACGTCTACTGTACGTTCAGAAATTATACATCTATTGTACATAAAAAATAGATGTCTACTGTGCAATGTCTGGGCAATCTCTAGTAGACGGCTTTCTGTAGAGGTCTAAATAACGTATAGGCTCTTAGAGACTATAAGACATCTATACGTAGCCTTAGCCACAAAGTTTCGTCCTAGACATATTTAGACGTCTACTATCCCATCATGTGCTGCCTGGGTATGTGAACTCTGGAATTTTTCTTCCATAGACATTTCACTATGCAGCCCATCCATTTTCCAATTTCTTGACCGGACAGTTGAACCGAATCCTCGGAGGAATGATCACTTCCCTGTAGTCTTACATTTCCGAGAGGCCCTACAAACAGACTCATGACACGACCACGACAATGGAAACTGTCTGATGCGCACTGGAACGTGTTCAGAGAAAACAACTTTACTTTGACTTTGGAGAGTAGGGAGGTTCATCGCCAGAGACGATACTCTGCCCCATTGCTGTTGGGGATGTGGGCAATAAATGAACGAGCTCCTTCACAATAACGAACCAAGTCCGATGGTGTCCAGAAATGGCAAAAGAGCTTTGAGCGCAGATCTTTGCTGGGCTGGATTGGGCCAGGGACCAAGCAGTTTCGATGGGGGCAAGGTGCGAGAGTCCAGCTGACGAAGAGACTCGGAGAGTGCGGTCCGGGAAGGATGGTAGTCGGGGCAATGAAGAAGAATGTGCTCCAGATCCTCAAGAGCATCACAGTGGCAGCATGTGGCAGAGTCACGTTGACTCAAGCGGTAACGCCACTGAGCTGTAAAGGCCACATCGAGGCGCATTCGGTGGATTAATGCAGCATATTGACAAGAGGTGTTTCGTGGCATGCGGAAAGCGAGCGTTGGATCAACTCTGCTCAAGATAGAATGTCGGTTGTCCATTGGCGGGAAGCCAGGGGTGTGATGAGGCGTCGCAGAATGGAACGGCGCAGTGGAACAATACTGGTCCGTTTCCGACACGAGAGTGCTGCTTCTGCGGCGCTGTCTGCCTGCTCGTTCCCCACGACACCACAATGGGCCGGAACCTACTGGAGAACTAGCCTGTGGCCTGCTGCGTAGACAGTGTGGTAAGCCATTAACACATCTGTGACTAGGGGTGCGGATGGGCCTCGTATGCCGGAATTTGCAATAGCTTGAAGTGCGGATTTGGAGTCTTGAAGACTGCATGCCCATTCCCGCGGTGTAAAATCAGCGATGTGTTGTAGAAAGAAAATGATGGCATAGAGATTCGCAGCTGTGGAGGAGGTTGGATGTGAAAGGCGTCGTCCGTGCACTACGCCTTCGGATGGTATGACGGATGCTGAGACGGACTTGTTGTTTCGGGATGCGCCATCGGTATATGCTGCCGTAAACGTAGAAATCTTCTCGTCTACCAGAGCGTGATAATGGGCTCGGAGGACTTGAGGGGGGAACTGATCTCTTCTTTCCAGAAGGTTTGGAATGCTTACAAAAGTCGGCGGTACCGGCAGAGACCAGGGGGTTCCGGCGATATAATGTCCTTAGCTATGAAGCCAGTGAGAGTCTGGCGTGCCTCTGCGCTACTCGTTAGAAGTCGCTTTCAGGGCGATATCGAATTTTCCTGAGGAGCGGCTGACGGGGAATGTGAGCACGAAAACGTAGGAAGTGCCGAGCCGTTTCACGTTCACGTAAAACCTCAATCGGGAGTTCACCAGCTTCAGCCAGTGCTTGGCGTGTTTCAGCCATTCTTTGAACTCCGAGGCAGCGACGAAGGCTTCGAGCAAACAGGGACCGAAGGGCATTTAATGATGTTGTTGATATCCTGTGCAGAATAGGAAGGCTGTAAAGCACAGTCGCCCTCACCAACGCCCCGTGAACTGCGAGCAGGAAACGCTGATCACAGCCCCATCCTGAGCCAGAAAGATGTTGAATTGCGGGGAGCCATCGCTGTGTTCAGAGAAGGAGCCAATTTGGTGCCTTTGTCATTTAAGATAATGTCGATCGAGGAAGCAAATAATCTTGTGACCCAAATAATTATAGGCGCTGCTGAACGAGCCATTCCGCAAACATCCCAAACCTTGGTGGACTGATGAAGACAGGAAAACACGCAAGGAACAAAACCGTGCAAGGGATATTTTTCGTCGATACTCGACGCCTGCAAACCTTCTTTCATTTCAGAAGGCACGTGCAAAGGCCAAATGGACCAGAAAGCAGGCCAAGCGATCCTCCTGGTGCAGCTTCGTTTCCTCTTTGACACAAAGAACTCCATCCAAAATAGTTTGGGATAAGCTTCGAAAGATTAAAGGAGACTACAATGGTTTTTCACTTGACTTTCAATGGTTTCACTTTGTTTGAGGTCAATGGTGTTTCGTATAGCAACTTGGGTGAGCAGGCTGACGTTCTTTGTCAACATTTTTATGATGTATCAAGTAGTTCTGCAGCAGTACAGCAAGAAATTTCTGCTCGTGAAGCAACAATCTGAAAGACACGTTATTCCAGTCAAAGGTGGGGAATGGCATTCTTATAACCAGCCTTTTAGAATGGCGGAGCTCCTGCGAGCACTGTCTTCAGTAAAAATCAGTGCTCCTGGATCAGACCGTATCACATATATGCACCTGTCAGAGGGTTCAAAACAAGGTCTGCTCAAACTCTTCAATAACGTCTGGGACAAGGGGCAGATGCCATCATCATGGAAGATGGCTACAGTTAACCCATTGCTGAAACAAGGAAGACATCCCTCAAATCCATCCAACTACACGCCTATAGCCCTCACAAACTGCCAAGGGAAAACGTTCGAGCGAATGGTCAACCATCGTCTGGTACACTACCTCCACGAAAATGGATAATTAGACAAATACCAGTGTAGGTTCAGAGCGGGGTGTACCACTGCTGACCATCTTGTTCGCTTGGAAACGTCCATTAGAGAAGCCTTTATGAGAAGGCAGCACTGCATCTCAGTCTTCTTCGATCTGCGGAAGGCTTACGATACCACGTGGTGGTATGTTATCCCTCGTGATTTGTACTCTGATGGAATACGTGGTAAACTGTTGCAATGTATCACTGACTTCCTCCAGGGACGCACGTTTAGGGTCAAGTTGGCACAGCGCTGTCACGCCCATTTGTGCAAGAAAATGGCGTCCCACAAGGACCTGTGCTCAGTGCCATCCTGTTTATTCTTAAAACGAATTCTATTGCAAACGTCATTCCCCCTTCGGTTACATACTCTCTATATGTGGATGATGTTCAAATTTCATGCTGTTCTGCTAGCATATCGAGATGTGAGAGACAACTTCAACTCACCATCAATAATCATGTAAAGTGGGCAAGTGAGAACGGTTTCAAGTTCTCAGCTGAAAAAACTGTGTCCCATTTTCGAGAATCAGAGGGATGTTCCATGATCCCTCGTTTACAATGAATAGTCAATAACTTGTTGTGAAGAGCGAACACAAATTCCTTGGTATCATCTTTGACAAAAAACCTACATTTGTTTCCCACATCAAGGACTTCAAAACTAGATGTGTGAGGGCATTGAACCTCCTTAGGATTATCGCTCAGATCGTATTAGGATTATCGCACAGATCCTGGGCCGCAGACCGTGAAACACTGCACCGCATCTACACCTGTGTTGTCAGGGCTAAACTTGACTATGGGTGCGTAGTGTACGGGTCAGTCCGGCAGTCTGCTCTGAAATGCATAGATCCTGTCCACCACCAAGCTTTGCGATTAATCCTGGGAGCATTCCAAAACATCGTCTGTGCAAAGTCTCTATGTGCAATGCAATGAGTAGTCTCTCGAAAGACGACGTGCCTACCTTGGGATCCTCTATGCACTAAAAATTTCCAGCTACACAGAACACGCTGCACTCTCATGCGTTACGGAGACTCGTTTCGAGGAAATGTTATTGAACAAGGCAAGAGTCATTCGTCCATTTAGTTTGCGAACACGGCAGAATGCTGAATTGCACGGTTTTACGCTCGATTATTTTACATTTTCAAAATGTAACGAAAGAATACCTCCTTGGCAGCAAGTTATACCGTCAAACTTTTCCTTAACAAGGTATAACAAGAGAAATACAACCACTGCAGTTTTGAAGCAGGAGTTTGAGACTTTGAGGGAAAGTTTCGGCGACCATGCTGCCTTCTATACAGACGGGTCAAATAGTGAAGTCGGCGTATCATGCGCAATGGTAACGGGGAACGTCACAAGTGCTAGCCACTTGTATCAGAAATATTCAATTTTCAGCGCTGAAATCATTGGTCTGATGCTAGGACTGTGCTTCATCCTAGAAAATTGAATTAAATCATCCGTAGTCTACGCAGATTCGCTCAGCGCTCCGCATGCTATTTATGGACTGCAACGCAGAAAAAAAAACACTCTTGTCCAGCAAGCCCGATATCTTGCCAACACAGTGCTCAACAGAGGTCATCGCCTGACTCTTTGTTGAATACCCAGCCATGTAGGCATAGAGGGGAATGAAAAAGCTGACCATGCTGCTGCTGAGGCCGCGGTCTTGGGAGAGATCACCCTTAATGGCTTTCCTCATCAGGATTTGAGGCCCCTGCTGAGGAGGGCGAAGACAAAGAAGAAAAATGGGAAGACAAAGAAGAGAAGAAAAGAAAAGGAAAAGACATAGTAGAAAAGAAAAGGAAGGACACAAATCTAAAACTGAAAAGTCACACACACGTCTAACAATCACAAGGCGTTGACAAGGTTCGAAGCGTGAAGAAAGAGGAGCGCAGGTGTCTGCTCACTGGGTAGACTGACGAACGGGACCTAGTAAGGTAGTCAGTGCCATAGTGCCGTAGCCAAGCTGGGATATACAACGACAGAGGGCGTCACGGTGCAGAAGGTGTTGCCGGCAGTGTAGGATGCAGTGGGGAACATCACCCTGTGGGAAAGCCTAAGTGAAGATTCCCAAAAACGATAGGCTGTTTATTGTATGGTCCTCAAAGCCAGACTAGATAGCTTCATGGCGGCCAAAACTGTTGAAGAATTTTAAAGCTCGCGCCTTGCGATATACTGTTGCTGGCGCATCAACTTCGTATTCGGCTGGTGGCGCTACAGGGACCTCCCCCCCCCCCCGGGTGGAAACCGCGAGGAGCGATCGGCCCAGGTGACGCGCTTGGTGGAGCTGGTGGCAGCTGCGTAGATAGGCGATGGGCCGGGAAGCGACGAGGTTAGGGTTCTCCAAAAAGGCAGGTTTCAGCCTATCGACGCTGACCGTATCGTGCCTGCCGTTGATGGCTATACGGAAGGTCTTGTCCGATTTCTGGGGTACAGGATAAGGGCCGGAGTAGGGGGGGGGGGAGATTGCTTGATGGCGTCGGAGCGTAAGAAAACGTGGGTGGAATGTAGGCCTGAGCTGAAGAGTTTGCACGCGTGGGAACTGGGCGGTGGATATCGAAGGCATGGTGCAATCGATCGAGCAGAGCGGGAGGCTGGAGTTCTCTTTCTTGTGGGGTGAGGAATTCAGCAGGGAGGCGCAAGGTGCAGCCACAGACGAGCTGGGCAGAGCTGCAGCTGAGGTCCGGTTTGTAGGCGGCACGGATGCCCAGAAGCACCAGTGGTAAAACAGCTGTCCGGTGAGAGCGCTGATCGTGGGCCATCAAGGCGGCTTTCAGATGACGGTGGAGCCTTTCGACCAGGCCGTTCGAAACGGGATGATAAGATGTTGTTCTGATGCGAGATGTGCCAAGCAGGTTCGTGAAAGCCGTGAATAGTCTGCTTTCGAACTGCGGGGCCCTGTCAGTAGATATACGAGACGGCACTCCAAAGCGGGAAATCCATGTGGAAAGGAAAGTGGAGGCAACGGTCTCAGCGGTGGTGTCCCTGATAGGCGTGGCCTCGGCCCATCGGGTATACCGATCGACGATGGTTAGCAGGTGCCGGAACCCGTCGGATGGAGGCAGGGGGCCGACGACGTCCATATGAAGAGAGTGGAAACGGGCGTCGGGCAGGGCAAACTTTCTGAGCAGGGTGGCGGTATGCCGCTGTATTTTGCATCGCTGGCATGCGAGGCAGGCTCTGACCTATGAACGGATGTCTGCGTTCATTGAAGGCCAGACATAACGTTCCGCTATGAGCTTCTGAGACGCTCTGGCGCCGGGATGAGATAGGTCGTGAAGGGCGGCAAAAACTGCGCGGCGGTGCGCCGATGGGACGAACGGTCGAAAACGGCCGGTGGAAGTGTCGCAGCAGAGGCCTAAGCCCGTGCCTGGCAGAGGAAAATCTTAAAACTGGAGAGAGGTTGAATGGTTGGTGCGGAGTAGAAGTTCTTGGTCCGCGGTCTGCGCGACAGCTAGAGCTTCGGGAGAAATGGATGTTGACGGAGCAGACAGGGGAGCGATGCAGCTGAGGGCGTCTGCGGGGCCGTTCTTGCTACCGGGCACGTACTGTATATCCGTGCAGAACTCTGCCAGGAAAGATAGATGCCGAATCTCGCGGGGAGAATAACGGCTACTGGCAGACCGGAAAGCGTAGATGAGCGGTTTGTGGTCCGTCAGTATAGTGAAGTCGCGGCCTTCCAAGAAGTGTCGAAAGTGCCGGACTGCAAGATAGGCGGCTAACAGCTACCGTCCGAAGGTACTGTATTTCTGTTCCGTAGGCTTGAGAGCCTTGCTGAAAAAGGAGATTGGGTGCCAGACGCCGTTGAGCTCCTCCTGCAGAGCTGCTCCAACCACCTCGACGGACGCATCTGCCATAAGGGTAGTGGGAGCGTCATGTTTGAGATAGAAAAGGAGCGTCTGGGCAGAAAGGGCGGTCTTGACTTGGGAAAACGCAGCCTCTGCTTCTGCCGTCCAAGGAAGAGGGTTGGAGCGGGTCCCCCGGTGACAGCGTAGCAATTCCAGGGCACGGTGGATGGTGGCACAATGCAGGATGAATCGCCTATAGAAGTTTACCAGGCCGAGAAACCTGCGCACCTGCCGGATGGATTGGGGCTGGGGGCAACTATTAATGGCGGCAACCTTGGTGGCGAGAGGGGCGATTCCAGTGCGAGAGACCATGTGGCCGAGGAATTCAGTGGACTCAACGCCAAACTCGCACTTCTGAACGTTTACGACAATGCCATGGGCGTCCAGGCGAGTGAAGAGTTGACGGAGATGGTCTGCGTGCTCCTCGGGGGTCGAGCTTGCGACAAGAATATCGTCAATGTAGGCAAAGACGAAGCGAAGGCCTCTTGTGACTGAATTGATAAATCGCTGAAAAGTCTGCACCGCGTTTCGCAACCCGAAAGGCATCCGTTGGAATTCAAAAAGGCCGAATGGGGTGGTAATCGCTGTCTTTGTGACGTCTTCGGGAGCGACGGGAATTTGATGATAGGCATTCATTAAGTCGATTTTGCTGAACATGGTAGCGCCGTGCAGGTTGACCGTAAAACTCTTCCCCGTAAAAAGAGCTTCCTCAGGATTGAGACATAAGGCGACGTCATGGCAGGAAAGGTAGAAGTGGAGGCGACGGGGCGCTCTTGACAAAGATGGAAAGGTTTGTTGTCGAGTCGAGAAGTCGCTTGTGTAGAACGTTGACCGCGAGACCGAAGTGTTGGAGGAAATCTGTTCCCAGAATTGCTTGTCCGACACCCGCAACTAAGAACAGCCAAGAGAAGCTTCGGCGCAGTCCGAGATAAAGGTTGAGAATTTGCTGTCGGAAGACTGGAATGGTGGTGCTGTTGACTGCGGTGAGAAGGAACAGGGCCGGGCGGCTCCTATCAAATGGGGAAGCTGGCAGCACACTGACCTCGGCACCGGTGGTGACCAAGAAGCGCATCTTGGTCACACGATCAGTAACGTAGAACAGGCGACTGATGGCGTCTCAGCTTCAATGAAAAAGATGCTGGGGTTCGTGTGCCAGAAGGGGGGCAAACGGACAGTGACGTAATTCATCGTGGTAGGGTGCTGGGCAGATGCGGTGCTAGCCCCTGCGTCACCAAGCATGTTGAGGCTGACGGCGGCAGTTCGTCGTTCGAGTCACCAGTGACTACAGTGTGGGACTACATTCTGATATATGCAGGGAACAGGTACTGGACAGACACTCGGAATGCATTTCTGCAAATAAGCTGCACATGAATGTGAAGAAACTGTGTGTTTGTTTGCAAGTAAAAGCTATTTTCTCTCGCATGAATAGCTTGAGTCAGGGGAGGTGCCTTAATATTTGTAACCAGCCTAAGGTAGTCTCAAAGTGTAACGAAATAAGATTCTAATTTCAGGAACATCCACATTGATTCGCGCACATTCCTAGACAACGATTTGCCATGGAAGAGCTGCAAGAGATGTATCTAGACATAATACTTCAAGTACTTTGTTTTCACTGGTCTTCGAATACCCTGGAACCTAAGAAGGCCATTTTCAAGGTCTTAAAAACCATGAAATTTTCTCACAGAAATTTTGCATCTTTTTTATTCGCGTGGATATACAGTGCAAATTCTAGTTATCAGATGTCGGAGCTGAAGAAAACCAAGAACAATAAATAACTGAAATCAGAAGTGTGAGAAATGAATGGCACCCTCAGTTGTATTTGTTTGCTTTCCTTTCTCTCCTATATGATAGTCGCATTCAGAAGTCCCCAAGCACGTTTATCACTCTTTATGCTGAGCACCCACGCCAAGAAGAGGTCTAAAATTTACGGTACCAGCTACTTCATTGTATGGTACCCTTGCACCTATTTTTACAGCTATATTATATATTTACAGCACAGCAAATATTGTGCAGAAATATGAAATCGCTGTAAAACTTGCATCCTGTACAGTACATTCACTAGTAGTACATTCACTTCGGATGTAGAACATGATGTCATCCTTTATAACTGCAAAAATACTATTTCTCTAAGAATAAAAAATCAGTCCATGGACACGCTATATGCACCGCACCTACGAGAAATTAACCAGTGGTTGCTGAAAATATGCTGGTATTTTTGTTTAATGTGATGAATGGCCCACATTTTCTTTTTGACCAGACTTGCTAATTCCTCCACTTTATCCTCCATACGGTCACATATATGTTACACTACAAGGAAGCTAGCTGGTACCACAGTACCAAACAGGTGAATTAACATGAACACATTCACATAGCAGAGTGAACAACAACAACCATTATTGACTTAGTTTGCTTGGTCGATGGCAACTGAAGATGGCATATTTCTTTCCTCTTATTTTTTTATTGGTTTGTTCCAGCTAAAAACAGAAGCCGTACACTGAGCAGCAGGGCATAATAAAACCCTCCATAAGCATCACTTTGCCTCCACAAGCATGACTTTGACATAATTGCTTTGTGCCGTGATAAAGGCTACTAAAATCTAAAATTTTCCAAAAATGTTTTGGTTTATTCGTCAAGAGAGACGGGTGGTCGATGGTAAAGAACTTATGTTTCACTTCCTTGATCGAGTGCCTGTATTCCCGTTCACAGTAGTGAAATTTAGCCCATGATACGTCGTCGCCAAGACGCTTTGCCTTCCCGAATAAACGCTTTTTCTTGGTTAGCAAGATTTTTAGACTTTTCGTGAACCAAGGATTGTGATCATAAGATTTCACTCTTATCTTTGGAACATGGTACTCGGTAAGGTACTCGAAAGGAAAGATTGCAGTGGAGCAAGTCCCAATTTATTGACCGTACATGTATCAGCGTATATTGAAGGTATATATTACTGTATATGTATCAGGGCAGATTTCAAACTTCCTGAGCGCGCACAGACATCTCAGTTGTCTCGCGACGTAACAGACAGAGAAAGACACCGGCTGTCACACACACACAGCCATCCCGAAAGCTATGCCCATCTTTGTTGATGCACCCACGAATCCACAGGAAGACTACCGAAGCTCTCCCAGTCGTATTAAGTACCTGTAGCTTGAACTACAGACAGTTTGGTCCACATTCCACAAAAAACAGCTGATTGCTGATTTCATGGGCGCGGCCATGCGAGCCGAGAAGAACAATTCAACAGATGAGCAATTTTAGGTAAGTTCGAACGTGGCGCCAGTCGTCAGTGCAACAATTTCCAGAGTGAACTGAGCTCGATCACCTCAGATAACGCCTTTTCATTCTTTTTCTTTTTAGTATTATTTATTATTAGTTTTGATCCATTTCCAATTCTAATTCCAATTCCAGCTCAACCGCTCAGCACGCTCATACTAGTGCAACGTAGAGTCAATAAAACTCTCGCTTCTTCGCTTCCCTGAGGAAAAGAGTACTTGAAGTATATTCGTGTTTTGTGATTCCTTTTTCCTTCTCTACGTTCCGGAAACATACGGTTTCTGACCCAAGACAATATAGTTGCGAGCGCAGTTGGCATACATAGTATCCCGTACTGCGAAGACCACCACCCCAAACGTGGTTGCCACGTGGTTGCCACCACCCCAAACGGTTTCGGTTTTGGCCCATTTGCATGTCAAAATTCAGGGATGCATATTTTAATACACGTACGTGTTTCAAAATTTTTAAACGTGGTGTGGATTTTAACTAGGACAGTCTCCCATATCGGTATCTGGCTTTTATTCAAGACGTCCTTATTAGAGTTAATTAATGGATTTAATTTATTAGTCATCCTTATTAGTCATTATAGTCCTTCTTGGGAAAGATACGCGCCCGTAGAACTCAACTCTGAAAATGACGTGCTCTTGTGACTTTTTTTATAAAAATTTGTTAAAGCTGAAACACACACACACAATAAACGGGGTGCCATAAAGGCATACTTCGTGGTCGTAACCATTTTTAATAGAGATTTTTTTAAATAAAACAACTGGGACTGAGTGTGCATTAGTTTCGCACTTACGCGTATGCGAGTGGAGGAAAACCTTATCTGCAAGGTATTTTGGCATTCTAATTTTCATAATTCACTAGGATGTATTTTATTTTTTTTATGAAGCTGTTTTTCTTTCTTCCGAGAAACAGAAAGAGCGGAATTGCTGGCAATCAGTTTAGATATGTGAGATGAATCCTTCATCTGTATGCTTCAAATTATTATCTACAGAGGTGACATTTGTTTGTAGTGCTCGTCTGTCTGTTTGCTCGCACTAACTCGGAAGTCGGCAAGGGGGAGCGAGCCCTAACCTAACCTAACCTAACCTGAAGGAAAGCACTGCGGGACATGGAGTTCGAGATTGAGAAGTACGGCATATACAAAGAGGTCCTCGGAGGGAAGCTTCGGGGGGGGGGGGGGGGGGCAGAGCCAGTACCGTGAAACTCGAGGGGCGGTGGACTGTTCCCCTGCCCCCACATTCCGATTTATACCGAAACTCAACAGGAGTAGCTTTCCAAGCTAGGGCTCCGGAACGAACCGACAACAGTAAAAAACGATAAAGAAAAAAAGGAAGAAAAGAGAGGAAGAAAGCACAAAAAAGGTATATTCGCTTGAACCGCAACGGGATAAAAAACATTGCAAACACGTTTTTCTTGTGCCTGCCATCGGCATTTAGCAGCCTTTCTGAACCCTGATGTGGATTACAGGCCCAAATAATGACAAATGAGCAAGCAAGCATCCTCGCGGCTCACGTTTTGGTGTTTTACGTCGTTTGAAGTGCAAATTGTTGCGCCTACCACTAGCGCCACATTCGCGTTCAAAAACCCAGCAAACCATTAATATCCCTCGGACATCTCTACAAGGTCGCGAACGTCCTGAATATCTCGACATCCATAGGATATGTATGGGATATCGCACAATTCCATTGCGTTTTGGGTAAACAACAGATGTCCCTGGTATGTTGGAAGGATATCGCGCTCTGGATGTTTGAATGTCCCATGACAGGTAGCCTGCAGATCCTAGGGATGTCTATGGGAGATCCAGCAAAGATTTGTTTGTCCTTATAGAGAAGGTAACCTGAATTTAAAACACAGTAGTTGATAGGAAGGGATGTCAGAAATGTTGTTGGGTATACTGTGGGTTGACGCAGAAACACAGGAATTGCGAAGATACGTCCTCGTCACCGTTACAAATGGTTTACGCCACGCTACCCCTAACGAACGTGTGTGTAACGATTTGTATTTCAGTATATGTTCCATCCAGCTCGCAAATAGAGGTTACTGCCGGTTTTCCCAAGTGGTCCAAGTGAGGCGGGCAGGGTTCGGCATTTATGCTGGCAGGTCCCACGGTGTTGCTGTTCTGTGATGAATCCTGTTAGGCTAAGGTAATGTTTCTGTTCCCAAATGGGAACAATAGTATCAAATGGGTTAAAACACACAATAAATATTATTTGCTGGTACGCAGTGGTCTCTACGCACTCTACAAACACTAAATATCTGATGCACAAAATTTTTGAAAGCAAAATATGTACGATATTCGTAACCTCCCCTATATATCCAAATATCCATGACAGACGTCGCAGGGACTTTCAGTGGATCTACAAACATGCAGAAATGCTAGTCGCTGGGATATCGCATGGATGTAAAACGGATCTGTGGCAAACTCCAATGGATATCCAAACACCCCGGGTGAGATATCTTACGGACATTTGCTGGATGTATCTGGTTCGCTGGGTTGCTCCTCTGTTGAACTGTCCTTGTCGGCTCGCATGGCCACGCCCATGAAATCGGCAATCAGCTGTTCTCGTTTTCTGGAGCGTACACCAAACTGTTTACAGTTCAGGGTACAGATGCTTAATCCGAGTGGGAAAGCCTCGGCGGTCTTCATGTGGATTCGTGGGTGCATCAACGAAAATTGGCATAGTTTTCGGGATGGCTGTGTGTGCGAGTCCTCCGCAAGAGAGAAACTTTCCGCCACTATTTGCGATTGCGCGCTCACCATCGCCGTCACCCACTGGTACAGAAGCTTCGTAAGCGAAACCGCAGCAAAATCGCGCAGTGTGCGCAAGAACTAACGGACCATATACCTGCCTTCACTGTTGCCCCAACCGCTTCTTCAGTAGCACCATGGACACTGCCGAAACCATCCATCTCGTCTCACATCCCGGTGATCAAGGGGCCGAAGAGCCAAACCCCTGCTCCAGTCCTCAAGCAGGCTACTCTGGAGTGGATGGACGCTACATACGGAAACCAAACCGCTGTATATACGGACGGTTCCTCCACTACAGGCGGCTCATCTGCAGCATTTGTAATTCCAGAGTAGTCAATTTCACGTGGGTTCCGCCTATCGCACCGCACCTCGGCCACCACTACGGAGTTGTATGCCATCCTGCTATTCCTAAGGTCTATTTTGGATCACCACCCCCGCCTCTGGGTGGTTTACACAGATTCGCGGGCAGCGCTGCAGTGCATAGACAACAAAGGTATCCGTGGCTCCTTGGCTCCGGTGGTAGTGAACATCCTGACGACACTCAAGGTTTTAGAAGACAGGGGCCACCGGCTCACCCTCCAATGGGTCCCTAGCCACATTGGAATACGAGGCAATGAGGTAGCGGATCGGGCAGCTGCTGCGGCTCACCATCGCCGCTCAGCAGTCTCCATCATACTTTCGAATGGAGATAGGCGCTCCCTCTTGTCCGCGTTGACGTCGCCTTGGGCCCATCAGGAATGGTGTCATGACATCACCCGGTGGTCGCTTCTGTATGCTGTTGACCCAACGCTTTCATTTGAAATGCCAGGTGGTTTCCCTCGCCTCTTTACGTCTCTAGTGCGTCGTTTACGACTTAGCGTCGCATTCACCCCTGCACTCCGGTATAGCGTGGGCCACAGCACCACGGCGCTGTGTACAACTTGTGGTTTCCCGTCAACAATCCGACACAATCTCGAAGACTGCAGCCAGTACGTAGGCGAGCGACGGGCCTTTAAATCTCAACTTGAAATGCTGGATCAGAGGCCATTCAACATCTGCAAAGTTCTCGGCCCATGGAGTAACCCTGGACACCAGTGCCGTGCACTTGGCGCTCTTCTTTCCTTTCTGAGGGCCACCGGCCTCCTTCACGAACTGTAGGGATTTCCTTCCCTCGTCATCCTTTCATGTGAACCTTTTTGGAATGGGGTAGGGTCCTGCACTCAACGCAGGGAAACATCCCACATCATCATCATCCATTCATCTATGTTGTTGTTGTTGTTGTTGTGTGTGCGACAGCTGATATCTTTTCTCTTCTATGCCTGTGTGCGTCCTGACACATATACAATAATATAAATGTTATACTACTGTGCGCAAGTGACGTATGCTGTAGGTTAGGGGGTCCGTCATGACAAAGTGAGAAATAGTGCGACGAACCTGACGGAAAGCACGTTAGCTCGGTTCCCGAGTGTTTGTGCGCTGAACTGAACTTCTATTTTTTAAAAACAACTTCGATATATTGCAGTTGTAGCGAGATAGTTTCCTTGGTTTTACCGCATATTGCGTTTACTTCATCTGCTTTTTCTTTTCGCCAAGTGGTGTAACCCCCGCTTTGACTATTGCGGCCTCCCTAAGGTTTATGTGTCAGTTTTGGAAACACTGATATTGTTACATGTGACACATTGTAGTGTACTGCAGCCAGCTTCACAGTTTGACTGATAATTTGCACGGTTACTTCTTTAATATTATTTGAATAACTTTCATCTGATACTGTACCATTAAATCGGATATGAATCCATTATGGTTTAGAATTATTTTTCCCTTGCAATGTTTCCACACTAATCTTGGTGACAAGTTGTCTCTCATTAAATTCCGTTTGAGTTGTATTTCACACTGCTTACAGCGTAATGTGAGAATGAGAAAATGTGTGCTTCACATGTTCTCAGCATCCTCTACAGCAACTGCTCCTGGGCTTAAAATCCAGAAACTACACACGAAAAAAAAAAAACACCAACTGTAGAACAGCCGACACATAAAAAAGGACACGACAAAATGATTGGGACTGTGTTATGCTATACTTTTTTTTAGTGTGTGTCTCTCTGGTTCTGCATTTTTGTGAACATGTGCCATGTTGCCGGCACCCTTGCCCTCTTGTCACAAAAACACCCTCAGACATAAAAATGCAGAGAAAAAAGTAGAGGACTCCAACTTAACATAACAAGAGAGAACAAATATGGGGACACATGAGGCTTCTAGAGTCTTGGCACATACCCGGTGACCCCTCGGATTGTAACAAAACCATGGCTCCTCCACGAACAGTACTCCCATCTCCTTAAATAACCACCGGTTGTGCGATCTCTCATTCAGTTTGGCACTGATGATGTCCGTCGCATGACGGATGAAACGTCTGAGTAAACCTTGTTATTTTGTTACGTTAAGTCGGAGTTCTCTACTTTTTTGTCTAGTTATGTCGTCTCCCGGCTTTTGGAGTATTTTTGCATAAAGATGCAGGTTGTGAGAGGCACATAAACACTGCTTACATTGCTCACCTGTCTATCGCAAGACATGTGAAAGGATTGCCAAATTAAAATTCAATAATACAAAAATGATTCTGAAATACATAATTCCATAGAAGGGAGAGTAAACATTGGAATAACAGGTAAAGGTAAAGCACTGAAGTGTTGGCATTCTTCTGATATATATGATATAATGCTCTATTTAACCCATGACATATATGTTGTCAAACATTAACTTATTGCATTCAACATCAAAATGCTATACCTATTCCATCTAAGCGACTCGTCTTTACACGGACACATGGCACACCATTTTTACACAAAGATTTGACATCTCTGGTTGTTGGACATATCAGGCAAATACTGTGCCAAAAATGTGTTACCTACATGACATGCTGCATCTGCTGAGATATGTTACGGGAGAAATACTCCCGACGCGATTAAAGGAAGTGCATACGAGTACATATGCTTTGCAAAGTTGTTCCAAAGTTCCAAGTAGTTGTTACAAAGTATGTTCATGTTGAATTGGCAAAGCATTAGTCATCTCATAACAGAAACTAGTGAGAAATGCGAAGCCGCAAGCACTGTTGCATGGCCACGTTCACAATGGGCAATGACGCTTTTCACTTTGCTTACCGCGGACTGACTATCCTCAATGAGTGGTTTGCAGTGTTTATGATTGATGTAGGCCATGGCAACTACCGATGAACTTTGCAGATTGTGCAATGATATATTTTGTGAACAAGACAAACCACAATATATTCCCATGTAATTTTGATCCTACAATTAATTGAGTTGAGGGTTTCAAGTATTTAGGTGTGCACCTCTCTTCTGATCACCGTGCTTCTGATATTTAGTGGAAATCACACAGTAGTTACCCATCCTCTAAAACTCTTTAAAAAATTGTCTTCTTGAAGTGGACATGAAAACTACCTTTTGCAGACAGTACACTGCTGGCATACAAAACCCTTGTACAAAGCGCCTTGGAAACGGTACAAATGACATCACACTGTTCAACAGAGCCACCAATTTGGTACAGTTGAGCTACGCTCAAAGCTAGGGGGGACGAGTTCGCGTCTAGAAGGCACGGTCTTGAGGGGATTATGGTGGTCTCTGAGAGAGCACGCGACTTTCGGTACTACTTTTCTTTCAAGAGGAGACAGCGAACAAGTGCCCATTTGTGGAACACAGCCCTCCCCTGCCGATTTGTTTCGGTATCATTCTGTCTACCAATGTCATTTATTTATTTATTTATTTATTTACCTTAAGAGCCCGAAGGGTATTCCATAAGGGGGGTACAACTGATGCATCCAAAATGAACAACAACAATAGAACAATCCTACATAGATAACACAAAGGTATAATATAAGTGTTAATTAGATAAAGAAATCAGACAAAGCAGCCTTAAAAAGTGCTGCATCTTTAATTGTGAGTATGGAAGATGGTCATGTGTTCCATTCTGGGATGGCCAATGGGATGGGTGATTTAATGGATGTAGCGGTTCGAGCCCTAGGGCAGGTAATATAACATGCATGATGAATACGCGCAAGTCGATGAGGCGGAGGAAGCAAACTAATGTCAATTTCGTAATATCGAGAATAATAAAGATGATGTAAGAGACACAGCCGGGCTATTTTCATCCGTGTTTCTAATGTTTGGATACCATTATCTTTTTTGAGAGCGGTGACACATGTGAATCGAGAATAATTTTATATGATGAACCTGACGGCTCTACTTTGAATAGCTTCCAGCTCGGTGATAAGAATCGACTGACAGGGGCTCCAGACAGCCGCTGCAAATTCTAATGTCGGTCTTACAAATGCCTCGTAAGCCATTCGTTTGACCTTACTAGGTGCCGGCCTTAGGTGGCGCTTAAGGTAACCAAGGGCCCTATTAGCTCCGGATGATATGTGATGGACATGAAATTTCCAGTTTAGGTCGCTTGTAAAATGTACTCCAAGGTACTTGTATCCAAAACCTGTGCTGAGGGCGATGTCGGCAATCTGGTACAAGTGACGCTGTGGGGTGAGTTTTCGGGAAAAACAGACATGCATGTACTTTGAGTGATTAAGCTGCATCAACCAGGTATTGCACCAAACTTGGAGATTGTCAAGGTCAGCCTGCAAAGCGACCTGGTCAACGGAATCCACTATTTTTTTGTAAATGACGCAGTCATCTGCATACAACCTAACTGAAGAAGACAAATGACACGGGAGGTCGTTTATGTAGATTAAAAATAAAAGTGGTCCAAGAACACTGCCCTGAGGGACGCCCGAGCGTTCGCTGGACCGATCAGAATGCGAGTCATTAGCAGTGGTAAACTGAACACGGTTAGTTAAAAATTGCTCTATACACATTAAGACCTTCGGATCAATATTACACAAAAAGAGTTTATAAAGTAACAGTCTAGGGGGACGCGATCAAAACCCTTTGAAAAATCAATAAATACAGTGTCTTCTAGTTTATTTTCGTCAAGAGCGCGATGCAAATCGTAAGTGAAACCAAGTAACTGACTTTCACACGAATAACCTTTACGAAAGCCGTCATGATGACATTTATATTCTGTTGAGTTTCTTTCGTGCTGTCCGGATCATGTATGTAGGTAGGTATGCCAATAATTTTTTAAAATTATTATTAACCTTTTTTGTAGTTTGAATCCCTCGAAAAACCATTGCACAGCACCAGAACACAAAGGCTACATAATGACGCAGTTTCACCAACCTTTTCAGCATCTGAACTAAGATGAACGGTCATTAAACTATCTGTTTCACTAAAGGGGTTATTACTGAAATATTCACCACATCACCGATGGAAAAAAAAGAAGTGTCTGTTAAGTTCAAGAATCGGCAACCCTTGATATTGGTTCAGTTAGCCAGAGTTGGTGAAACCGGGTCTATGGAAGTCACCGAAACATTCATCACATCACAAACCAAAGTTTGTAAAAAGAATTGAGTGCTAGCATGAAGTTTTGGCAATTGTGACTACCATTTGAACTGCTGCCTATGTAGCTGCAGCATAATTACAACTCAGTAATTCAGAAAAAGTAGTACAAAATTTGAGGGTACTCTACTCTATCTTCCTCTGCATCGTACTAAAAACTGTGATGTTTTGAAGTGCTCATCGTCTTGGCCCAGATTCTGTAGCAGATTTATCAGCCATTTGTGTTCCTATTTGTGGTACTGTGGCAAACTAGCCACTCCACCCATATACCAGCATTCCTAGGTTACACATAACATGTAGTTGAAGTGTATACGAAGAGGGAAGTCAAGTCCTGTAGATCACATAAACAAAATAGAGAAACCGACACTGAAGATTTTTGTTTAAGTTTAATTTGTAAAAGGTTTCGCGTGGAGGTCCACGCTTCCTCAGGTCCTACCTGAGGAAGCGTGAACCTCCACGCGAAAGCTTGTAGAAATTAAACTTAAACAAAAATCTTCAGTGTCGGTTTCTGTATTTTGTCTATATAACATGTAGTTATAAGAGTGGTTTAAACCACCTCGCAGAAGTTGTTCATCAACTTTATTTTGAGATGGACGGGGAGTTTCATTGCCTGGGGCGATACTCTACCCCATAGCGTCTTGTGGTGTTAGGAAGGAAATAATGTCCTAAATAATGAAATAATGGAGTCCAAAATTGCCAAAAGAGCTTTGAGAGCAGGCATTCGTGGGCTCGATTTAGTCATAGGCTAAGCAATTTTAGATAGAGGGGCAGGAGTTCAGATTATTGAGAGGTCTGAAAATGGAAGTTCGGAAAACTTGGTAGTGTGGACAATGACACAGAATATACTCTGGGTCTTCTACAGCACTGCAGTGACAGTATCTGAGAGAGTCAACTTGCCTCAGGTGGTAATGACACTGAGCTGTAAATGCCCCATTGAGTCACAGTCCATGAGTTACAGTGCACCATCTTGGCGAGAAGTGTTTTGTGGCATCCAAAAACCAAGCTCTGGGTCAACATTGCTCAGTATAGACGGGAGGAAAATATCAGTTGTCCATTGACAGGAAGACTATTTATACAATCCATTGATGTGTTTCTGAACGAGATCTGCTGTCTACATGACCAGTAACAGTCCTTTGCTATTTTTCACTGTGATTTGATTAAACACCTCCCTCATGGGACGGTGTTCCCGGCACAGTTTTACCTTGCTGAACCACTTTTCGCAGCTCTTATTAAATATAACATTAGCGGTTCTTCGTAGGCTGAGGCCGAGGAACGCAAGAGACGTTTACACGATGTTTACGTGGTTACCGTCGTGACAAATGGTCGACACAGCAGTTTTGCGGTACGTTTTATATGTTGCTCATTCTGGACATTTCTCGCTACCCTATTTCCTTTTCAAAACAGCTACGACTGCGTGAATGTCACTTCACCCATGAATTCCTTCATGAGTTGCACTCCCGTGTTAGTACACCAAGTCGTTACACGTCTGAAAAATACCTGACGAAATCGGCAGAAGAAACATATGCTTTATAAGAGCTTGCAGTGATTATCCTTTTTATGCAGCACATCCCGCAACACCATACGGCTCCGTCGTTACTCCATTTTCTCAAATAGCCTCGTCCCCAATGGTAGCCGAACGTCTGAACCACTGAAGCGTTGTTTTCCTAGTATTTATACGCGTAGTTATTTACGCCTGTAACCTAATTAAATTAATGAATAATTGAGAGATACATGCTGAATACGACACAGAATTGCGTAAAGACTCGTTATTCTGGAGTGTGACCTTAAACACTGATTTCTTCACGTAAAACCATGCTTAACACTGGACTGCATAGACCCATTGTGACAAAACACTTCTCGCCAAGATGGTGCACTGTGACTCATGGACTGTGACTCAATGGGGCATTTACAGCTCAGTGTCATTACCACCTGAGGCAAGTTGACTTATGTGACTTATTTTGACAGCTTTGACCCATTTGGATTTCAAAGGATTGGAATTTGAAGGGTGGATTTCTTAGCGTCGATTTCAAAAGTTTTATTATTAAGAGTGGGTAACAGGGTACACCCTAAGGAAGCCGTGGGAGGCGTGTGCGCATTACAGCTACGTTGCAGTCCGGTTTTTCCGTTATCATTCGTTATGTCTGTCGGGTTAGCTGTCTGCAACTGCCATATTCTTGCTTTTTGTGACTCTTTGTGCAAAGCGTTCGCTGATAGCCTTTACATGTGTGTATAAAGTGTTTAAAAAAGTCGCGGACTAAATTCTTCTGCCAAAATTTTGTGGCTACGTGCTGTAGGGCGCACCGAAATCGCACGTTAGCATGCTCTACAAAAGTGTATGTTTGGATGCCCCAAAGTCAAGGAAGCCACAAACACCCTGTGTCATTAACCTCTTGCTGTAGTGGCCAGCGAACAAGTACATGCACTCAGTTTTGCAAGCACTGCGCAAACATGCTGAGGTGTTTGAGAACCGCGTTCATTGGACGTCACCAGCATTAGAGGAAGGTTACGTTCAATCATTGGACGTCACCAGCATAAGAGGAAGGTTACGTTCAATTTTAATCGGCAACATGACCTCGTGCGTTATTCTGACTGACTAAATACAACTTAATGCTTTGAAGGTGTGATCTATGCGCTGGGATGAGAAACAGGCCCTAATCATTTCCATTTCAGCATGAACCCATACGGTTGTATAAGTTGTGGGAATTGGAATACTCCTAGGCGCAGAAATTAAGCGCAATTCTAATTTTGGTCTTTCTTTTTCGGCAGATACCTTCGTCATATATGCAGAAGAAGGTAAACCATCGACATCAAAGGCGCCTGTACAGAAACGGAAAAAGCTCATCAAAAAGCATTTGGCAAGCTTTCCGAGGGACCTACGTTGCGCCAGTACCTGAATAAACCGGTATTTTGTAATCACGTGTTGTCATTTTAGCTTAGTCACGCATGTTGCACGTTTGGTCAGACGGTTCATGAGCATTCATGTACATGAATACGCTGTATGAGAATGCTCATCGGCTGTATGAGCGTGCTCACATAGCTCATACATGCTCATACAGTTCATACATGCTCATACAGCTCATACATGCTCGTCCATGCCCATAGAAGCTGATATGATTGCTCATACAATAAACACATATATGAGCTCCATGTCATTGCTCATACAGACGGCTGTATGGTTTTTTTCAACAGGGAGGGGACAAAAACTAGACTAGGGGACCTTGTCTGTGTTGTCTTTTTTTTTTTTTTCCCTAGTCTCGGGTTTTTAAGTTATGGATCAGACGTTTCGTCCGTCATGCGACGGACATCATCAGTGCCAAACTGAATGAGAGATTGCACAACCGGTCGCTATTTACGGAGATGGGAGTATTGTTCGGGGAGGGGCCATGGTTTTTGTTACAAACCGAAGTGTCACCGCATATGTGCCAAGACTCTAAAGCTCCCTGTGTCCCCATCTTTGTTCTCTCTTGTTATGTTAAGTTTGAATTCTCTACTCTTTTGTCTGCATTTTTCTGTCTGAGGC
The DNA here is from genome assembly GCF_037126465.1 of Ornithodoros turicata. Lineage (NCBI taxonomy): Eukaryota > Metazoa > Arthropoda > Arachnida > Ixodida > Argasidae > Ornithodoros > Ornithodoros turicata. The sequence goes on along the minus strand of NC_088201.1, from coordinate 120,924,037 downwards.
TGTTTTCGTGAAAAGATGGCAAGGGTGCCGGCAACATGGCACATGTTCACAAAAATGCAGAACCAGAGAGACACACACAAAAAAAAAATTAGCATAACGCAATCCCAATCATTTTGTCGAGTCCTTTTTGCTGTGTCGTCTGTTCTACATTTGTTTTGTTTTTTAGCAAATTCGTCTATGTCGCGCTGGGACCACAGCGAAGCGTCCGGAGCTGACTGATTACTTGGAGATATGGCTCCAGCGACCCAACTACCGGGAGGGTGCACTTTAAAGGTCTGGTGTGCAGGTTTGAGCAATTTCGTTTATGTCGCGCTGGGAAGAGAACGAAGCGTCCTGAGCTGACTGATTACTTCGTGATATGACGCCAGCGACCCAAGTACCGGCAGGGTGCACTTTATAGGTCTGGTGCGCACGTTTTAGCAATTTCGTCTATATCTCGCTGGGAACACAACGAAGCGTCCTGAGCTGACTGATTAGTTGGTGATATGGCGCCAGCGACCCAACTACCGGCAGGGTGCACTTTAAAGGTCTGGTGTGCACGTTTTAGCAATTTGGTCTATGTCGAGCTGGGAACACAACGAGGTGTCCTGCGCTCACTTATTACTTGGTGATATGGCGCCAGCGACCCCACTACCTGCAGGGTGAACTTTAAAGGTCTGGTGTGCACGTTTTAGCAATTTCGTCTACGTCGCGCTGGGAACACAGCGAAGCGTCATGAGCTGACTGAGTACTTGGTGATATGGCGCCAGCGACCCAAGTACGGGCAGGGTGAACTTTGAGGGGCTCGTGTAACGTTTTTAGCAATTTCGTGTATGTCTCGCTGGGAACACAACGAAGCGTCCTGAGCTGACTGATTACTTGGTGATATGGCGCCAGGGACCCAACTACCGGGAGGGTGCACTTTAAAGGTCTGGTGTGCAGGTTTGAGCAATTTGGTCTATGTCGAGCTGGGAACACAACGAGGTGTCCTGCGCTCACTTATTACTTGGTGATATGGCGCCAGCGACCCCACTACCTGCAGGGTGAACTTTAAAGGTCTGGTGTGCACGTTTTAGCAATTTCGTCTACGTCGCGCTGGGAACACAGCGAAGCGTCATGAGCTGACTGAGTACTTGGTGATATGGCGCCAGCGACCCAAGTACGGGCAGGGTGAACTTTGAGGGGCTCGTGTAATGTTTTTAGCAATTTCGTGTATGTCGCGCTGGGAAACCAACGAAGTGTCCTGAGCTGACTGACTACTTGGTGATATGGTGCTAGCGACCCAACTCCTGCCAGTGCACACATTAAAGGACTCGTGTGCATGTTTTAACAATTCTGTCTATGTCGCGTTGGGGACACAACGAAGTGTCCTGAGCTGACTCATTACTTGGTGATATTGCGCCAGCGATCCAACTACCGGCAGGGTACGCTTTAACGGTGTGATGTGCACGTTTTTAACAATTTCGTCTCTTGTCGCGCTGGGAACACAGCGCAGCGTCATGAGCTGACTGATTACTTGGTGATATGGCGCCAGCGACCCAATTACTGGCAGTGTGCACTTCAAAGGGCGGGTGTGGTCCGTTTTTAGCAATTTCGTGTATGTCGCGCTGTGAACACAACGAAGTGTCCTGAGCTAACTGATTACTTGGTGATATGGTGCCAGCGACACAACTACCGGCATTCTGCACTTTATAGGTCTAGTGTGCACATTTTAGCAATTTCGTCTATGTCGCGCTGGGAACACAACGAAGCGTCCTGAGCTGACTGATTACTTGGTGATATGGTGCCAGCGACCCCACTACCGGCAGGGTGAACTTTAAGGGGCTGGTGTAACGTTTTTAGCAATTTCGTCTATGTCGCGCTGGGAACACAACGAAGTGTCCTGATCTGACTGACTACTTGGTGATATGGCGCCAGCGACCCAACTACCGGCAGGGTGCACTTTATAGGTCTGGAGTGCACGTTTTAGCAATTTCGTCTATGTCGCGCTGGGAACACAGCGAAGCGTCATGAGCTGACTGATTACTTGGTAATATGGCGTCAGCGACCCAAGTACGGGCAGGGTAAACTTTAAGGGGCTGCCCTGCTGAAAAAAACCATAGAACCATAAATGTGCAAACTCATGAGCAGTATGTGAAAGCTAACGTGCAATATAAGCGGCTTTACGAGATCTACGAGAGGCGCAAGGAGCCGTACCAGCAGCTTTACGCGCTGCATGAGAAGCGTAATGAGCCGTACGAGCAAGGTTAGGAGTAGTACGAGCAACGCAAATCCATGGCGAGGTCGAATCATAGCGTTACGAGAAATCAACTGAGCACCGGAAGAGAAGGTATGAGCAGCATGTGCAAATCAACGCGCATTATGAGACCCGCTACGTGCAGCGAGCTGATGCTCGTAGCTGCGGGAAACCAAGTTTGTCAGAGTGGCGATGGTGGGGAGGGGGGGGGGAAGAGGGGGAAGAAAGAGGAGCTTTGAAATTAGTTTTATTCTGCCTCACCGTCGACGCCAATTCCGGAAGTAAAAGCAACACTTTGCTGGGCGCCTTGCATTTTTCTTTTTGTTCTTGTTATTTTCAATCACAGATTTCTTAACGGCTTTCTGCACAACCCTTAGAAGATGCCTAAATTTGGCGTGCTTCATACTACGACAGCACAAATTAGTTTTTGACACATCTGGCGACAGTCTTTTTCTTTTTTTAACCGTCCAAGAAATCTTCACACCCTCCTGACATCATGTTCGACAAAACTATAACTAAAAACGAGATTTCTACACCGTTCTGTTGCGATGACGAAAAACTATATATATAGTGATCGGTTACGAGTATGAACTGAAGGATATGAGAATGTTTAATTCAGAAGAAAGTTATCACCAACATGTCAATTTGCGCTGTAAAACGCGAGCTTTACTGCATACAGTAAAACTCTTAAATTTCACGCCCTCAGTTGTTCGCTAATGGGCTCAGCTAGTTTCGCGAGTGTGATATTTTTCAGGAAGTATCATGTCTAAACCAAAATTTTAGTGTACGTGCCACTTATTTTTGCGAAGTTTTGCTCGAAAAATGGTCGAAATCAGCCGGTATACAGAAGGATCGTTTTGTCACGTGTTAAAGTGGTAACTGTACACCTTTTAGAAGAATTACATTGCATGTTCTGCTTTACGATGTTGGACCATGTTTTTATAATATAAGTTTCCACGATTTCTATATCCTGACCCTGAGGCTTGCTGTAATTGGTTCCCGTACAGATTCGTATGGGTCCTATATTTATACATATGGACCGCGTATGAAGTCATATGTAGGCAATATGGCATTCTTATGGGTACCGTACGGAGTCATATGGAGTCAATATGATACTTATGTGGGCCTCGTATGAAGTGATATGGGGCCGTATATCACATATCTTTCACCCATATGAAGTGATGTGGCAGCAATATGGGTTCCATACGACGTCGTATGTGACAGCAATAGTACACATATGGGGCCGTATGATGCACATTAGGATAGTATGGGGGACAGGAATCACACATGACACATAATTCGAAACGTTGATTCTGCCACATAGTTATGGGTACAATTATGCCAAACTAGTTTTTGAAATGGGCCACTTAATTGCGTCACGCACTTACCTTATAAAAATGGATTGCGCGAACCAAATGTGTGTCACTGCCCTGGAGGAACGTGCAGATAAACAAACTCACTGCTACGTTCCTGTGTTAGGGACTAAATAGTAACGGACGGACGGAAACGATGCAGAAATAGGATACACGCTCCGAACGACACGTGAGTTGACACACATGACTAGGTTAGGTCAGGTTGGATGATGTCGCTTTTTGCTGAGAATACAATTAGTTATACCCTAACAAGGATTTGTCCTGCTTTCTAACCTGTTCCCGTACTCAAAATATCGATTCTTCAGGTATTTATCTGGAGTACACGGATAGCCTGCTCAAGACTCTTGGGGACCCTAGTGGTTCGTGGCAGTAGTGAGTCTCCTTCGACTGACGGTGGTGTCGCTTGATGTGGTAGTGCGTCTAATATAGAGGCCTAAAATGGTCCTATCAAGACGCTATTTGTTGTGACGGATTCCACATTCCTCCCCCTTCACGAGCACGCCTAAAGTTTCTGAGAAATCCTAACGGTAGCCGACAAATGTGAAAATTTTTTGCTTCCATCAGCACATATACGACACATTCGGAGCGCCGTCACTCCCGCGGCGTTTGTCGGATTCACGCCAAAATTTGCGTCCAAATAGGTCTCGAATAGTTCTATGATCGGCCAAATCACACCGCGGTCCGGTCTTTAGCGGTTCGGAAATTGTGGGTGAAGACGCGTTCGCGACGCTCTTTTTGCAAACTTTGGGGTCCTTTTTAGGAAGGAAGCTCACGTCCGACGATGCTCATTTTTTTGTAACGTACTCTACATGACGTACCAAACGTGACAAAATTGACCGCAGCTCTGTAACTTTAGCGGCTCTCCAGTTACCGGTTTCCGTGTTTGCACTCCTCACAATAGATGTGACGGGCGGCCGCATTTTCCTAAAACCGCCCCAGTTGCAGCTACATAGTCGTGTGTAACATAGTTTTGAAGGTCTCGACGCGCTCTTTTCAATCGAGTTTGTCTTATAGGCCCGCAAAGTTTCGTTCTCCAAGATAAGATATTGGCTTTGTAGTTTTTTGACGCCGGCGTGTCTGGGTGACGACGCCCCGAAACGCTTCCCGCTGTTCAGTGCTGTAACTTGCTTACCTAACGCCCGATTTACCCGAAATTTTGTGTGTGCATGCTCCGTACCCTGCACTACAAGTTTCCAATTCGGACCACCGGTCAATTCCCAGCTGTTAGGGCGTCATTCCGAAAATTCCTGACGCCGACCCCCGTTCCGCGACATTTGTCTCAGTGTTTGGGTTCGAACCCCACGGCAGATCCGAACCTCCCTCTGACGGGCACACGTACTCAAAGCGGGCAAGATGTAGGAACTTGTGACACCTTTTTATCTCTCTCCGTTCTCTAGTTAGGATCCCGTGGCAACGGCGGTTTCCTTATATATGGGGCGCGGGGCATTTTTTTCGATATTGGGTGTTTCTTGGCGTAGGAAGGTGAATGAGGTCTCGGGAAAACGTCCTCTTTCCGATAGCATTGTTGTCGTGCTCGCGCCGATTTCCGTTCTCTTGATATAGCACGAAGAGCGCCGCGACAGTGGCGCCCCCGACGCCACACTCTGCACAGTCCTCCTCAGGTAACCGAGGATGCGGCTGTAGAGTATGTACCACTGCGCCAATCTACAACGTTGCAAGCTCATTGGCCCAGACTGTGTGCGCGCTCCGATTGGTCGACAACGTTTTGAAATCGCATTTTGTATGCGCGCATGTGTGTGCAGCGTCCCGGCGGCCGTTTCAGCGTAGTTTCGAAATAGCTCGCATCGGTCGCCACGGCGTCCGTCGTCTTGTGTTCCGTGTTTCGGTGATGTCAATCGGCAGAACAGTTTGTGATTCTACGCGTGACGTGCTGTTCCTGAACACGACTATTATCCCACGTACAGTCTACAAACTACGGAACTGGAATGCTTCGTGGGTTGGAGCGGTTGGAGAGTGAAGAACGCGTTCGGGCGCCGTTGGATTTTGAGGCCTCACAACAAAGACAGGATTACGATTACGTGCCACACAAGTGCCTTCCGCTCTGCAATCAACGAAAGAAGATGCTCATCATAAAATCGGCCGGCAAGGCGTCCTCTTGTGTTCCGTGTTTCGGTGATGTCAATCGGCAGAACAGTTTGTAGTAGTGTTCGCTGGTTTATTCATGCGTCGATGTGATTCAACGTGTGTTGTGCTGTTCCTGGACACGACTATTATCCCACGAACAGTCTATCAACTCCGGAACTGGAATGCTTCGTGAGTTGGAGCGGTTGGGGAGTGAAGAACAAGCGCGGGCCCCGTTGGATTTCGAGAGCTGTGTTCGTTTTGCTTCAAGTTCGAACTTGATTACAGTGCGCCAGCAACGCAGTGGACTTTATATTCACAGTGCCCCCATGTATCAGATCTTTGAATCAGTGCTTTGTGTCAAATAAATATTTCTTTTAGCCAAAAGAAGCTTCAGTTACTTTGAATATCGGGTAACGGCGGTAGGCGTGAAATCCGGTAGAAGTCGATGGTAGCCAGAACCGGTCGAAAGGTCAGCCAAAGTTAAGGCTCCTGATTGGCCGACTGGCATTGCATAATTTCTACAACGTTGCACTCTCATTGGTCGTGTGCCCAGTGTTGTGTGAATTATCTCAAACTATGGGCTCTATGGGAAGCTGTTGGAGCCTGCTCTGCATCCGCCACTGCTCTCAGTCGACGTTGGAGCACCGGAGGTGAGCGGTCGCGTGTTGTCGTCGTTCCTGTTCTGGTTGTTTCGGGGTGGCGTTGGTGGCTCGGGCTGTTCTGACTGTGTGTTTGTGCCTTGCTAGTGATGTCTGGACATGTTTCTCTGTTTGTACGCCTTGGAAGATACGACCAGAAGCCGTTGGATTTCGTGAATGGAAGGTTAGTTGTGAGGCTGCTGTGCCATGATTCATGCACGGTTTGCTTGGTAACATTCCTAGCGTGTGGGTTCCTATTACTTTATGCACTCAGTGTGATTGCTACCCCTCTTGAGTCCTGTTACCTTATGCTGAACTCAGTGTGGTCGTTGCCGTAGTCGTTAACCGATATCGTCACTTAACATCTGGTGAAGATGTCACATGTGATGCTTCATTGGCCTGTTACAAATGTGGAATCATTGAATTTCAGACGCTTTTGACAGACTTGTTTCTGTGCACAAGACAAATGGGCTGTCGCACTCCCGACGTAGGAAATGAACACACACGTCGCTGAGATCTTAAAAAACAAAGTAAGTTAAGCTACAGGTCATTGCAAAGATTTTTACTGAGTTGTGTTTCCTGCGAAACAGGTAGGGTGTGCACTTCACCCATGCAACTCCAATGTCTGCTTCATGGCAGTGCAAGCTTTTACAACCGTGCCCTTGAATGTAACAAGCCAAATAAACTGGATAACAGAGAAAAGTTTCCTGGTTCTTTTGCCACTATGTTCGCGTAATTATACTCAGCGTATCATACGTACATTTTTCTAAGGTCTGTACTGCTTTCACGATGTATCCTCCCCTTTGGTGCTTTGTGTGTAGGTGGATTTTGGTTCCCCACTATGTGTCAACCCTGTATAACCTTCACTCCGTATCGTCATACGACCGTTACCCGACCAGCGGCTTCTTCAACGTGGTACATAACCTTATGCTCTCTGTGCCCCGTATAAGCCGTCTCATAATTCCGTTGTGGCTCACACAATCATGTGGGTCTATGGGTCACATGAGAATTGTATGGGACACATTTATACGGGATTGTTGGATATGGAGATTCTCGTATGGCTCATACGGGCCATATGAGGACCCCGTATGGTCTATATAACTCATATGTCCATATGACACATAACCCCATGTTCAATAATGCCATATATATGGGACCCGTATTTATTCGATATGGGTTTTTTCAATAGGGTGACTTTGTAGTGCCATTATTTATACGCGATAACTGTAGCTCCACTGATGAGTATAACGTTGCTTAATTACATTCTGACTGGAGTAATGAATAATGTAATTTAATTACATTTTGAAAGTAATTTACCCAGTTATGCTCAGCACAATGTACAGCCATGTAAGTTTTCTGTGGACGATGATTTCAGTTGTTCTCTAAAGACAGTTTTGAACAACAGATGCACTTCATAAATACTGTTTTATTATTTAGCTTTACCTGGAAATTCTCTTTCTATCATACAGAACTATGTGACACTTAAAGAGACTATCGCATCCATCTCGGTCGATTCCGAAACTTCAGTACCACAATATTTCTCAGTGCCCTCTGACAAGGGCAGCGAAAACCCCAAGTAAATAGGTCGCGTACATGCTGAGCAATCTAATGAAATACATCGAGAGAGCAGACGACGCATAATGAGGTCCCTCTCCACCGTCTCTCCACAACGCCTTGATAACGTCACGCTCAACAGCGCCAACGAGATCGCTTCTTCCCGCACAGCTGATCGGTGGGGCCGCGGGGCATCTGGATGCGAGGCGGCCAGCAGACACCAAGCGTAATGTCGGAATCGTCGGAATACGAATGTGACGTCGCGTCGCTTCCAAGCGATTCTCAGGACTACAGCTCCGAAGAAATTGTGCTCGACGACGACCCTTATTCCACAGACCCTCTACCACTTGACCCTGCTGCAGGTCGTGCTGCAGGTGAAGGTGCAGCCAGTGAAAGCGAGCCGTCCGATAGCGACGACACTTTCAGGTACGCCATATCCCGATCATATCATATCTCATGATGATTGTGCACTGTTAAGCATTTTGACATTTGTCCACTTGGAAATGACAGATGCCTCTGCACTCGCTGCAGTCCAGTGGAACCCGATGAACGCCGGTGCTGCAGTTCTGTTGATCGGGTGTCGGCTGTCTGTGAGGGTGCCGGGGTCAATTGCATCACCGATCACCCACTCTTCAATGACATTTGTCTGCGGAGGGAGCTCCTGGTTGTTTATGCACCAGTGTTTTGCCGCGATGACCGTCGCATGCGTGTTCTCGAGCCATCTGACAATAGGTACTGTGTCTATAACTTCTCATACGTCGTAAATGTCCTGATTTCGTGCCACTTTCGTTTCCAGCACATGGATGTGTGTTACTAAACGTTTGCTGCTCTTAGTCAAGCAAATCAATATTTTGTCTCCTTTATTATTGTTTCACACAGACGTCTCCGATACAGCGCGTATTGCGCGTTCACAACATGGATCCATGGATACCTTGGGATAAGAAACCGAAGGCAGATTCCAGGATGTGCTGTTCGAAGAATCAGGACGTTGTTCCCGTCAGTTTCATATACGGGATACTACGAGTAACACCAGGCATATCTCCCATGTGTCATATATTGTAACATACTTCACTTTTCATAACACCTTTCAAATTCAGCTCGTGCAGCAGGGTGTTTGCTCTAATTAACGTGTCCAGAGGTTTTATCTAAAACGAGTGCTACTTTTGAGCTACCTCACCAAGAAACTGGAGCTGCTAGTGGAAGCATTACCTGTTTCTTACTGAAAAAACAGGTACTGCTTCACTAGCAGCACCTGTTTCTTAGTGAAGTAGCTGAAAAGTGGCGGTCGTTTCTCTTTTGTCGCTCGCTTTAAATATAATTTCTGGACACGTTAGAGCTTTAATTATATACGCTTTCATTTTAGGACTCATCAGTGCCATTGTTGTTTGCGCATGTTCATGTAAGTGCTTTGCTATTAGAAGATGTAACTGTATACACAATCAAAACCTCCATGATCATGAGAGAACTGATGTTCTGAGGCTGGAACAACATAGAAGGGACAATCACATACAAGGCCTCAAGTTGCCTAAGAAATTAACGATGAAAGATGGAAGTCACTGAAAAGGTTAGCCAGCTGTAGGACTCGAACCCACATCTTCTGGATTACCGGTCCAGGGCTCTACCAATTGAGCTAACACGCCTTCTCAGCGACTTCCAGGGTGCGTCATCTGAAGGGACAAACCAGTCACAGTAATCCAGAAGATGTGGGTTTGGGTCCTACAGCTGGCTAACCTTTTCAGTGACTTCCATCTTTCACCTCCATGATGTTTGCTTTCCATAACCACATATGGTGAAGAAATGTTGCAGAGCGAAGTCACAAATTATTGAGCAGGTCATACTGTACGTCATATATGTACATGCACAGTTCCGAAGGTTTGGACCCTTTGTTTCACTTCAAGAGCAGTGTACAGACTTAGGTCGCATACTGGAATGTGTAAACAATTTTCATTGAGAATCATTTGGAAGTACAAACCACAATGAGGACAAGTACTGGTGCAATACACATTTTGAATAGTCTATCCAGCTTCACCATAGCGAGGTTTGTTTTGTACGATGTTTTTCACCTATGTTTACAAAGAAAAAAAAGCTTATGCTTTTTTTTCCTTTAGCCTAGATTTATGTTTTATTTCTAAATGGAGGGTAGAGTTATTGCCGGTGTATGTATAGCCACAATTTTGTGTATATGGAAGCTTTCTGAACCTGATACATATATTAAACATTTCGAACAAGAACTGATTGTATTTAGTACATTTTATTTCCTCATTCTTGCTATATTTTCAGTTGCTATGTAGGGAGCTGGCATTATGGTTCATGTTGACAGGATGGTAACAAGTTCTTTTCTTCCATACGAGCAGTGCGAGCTCGATGTGCTGAAAAAAGTAAAAACACAAATTTAAGACAAAGATAAAAAACTTACCATCATATGCATATCGGAGCCCGATACCACCATATTCTTGAATCCTTAGTGTGTCCTCTGTGCGCTGAAATTGTAACTGGAATTCCAATAAAAGTCACACAGGTGCGCATATAGTTCATTAGATGCTATTAATAGCCACAGAAGGAATTTAAAAAAAGCAGTTCACTTGAATCAGCAACACAGTTCAGAAAAGTGTATGCAGCTGGACCAAAAACAATAATGTGCACTTTGGTGGGTTCATAACGCAACGCTTGTCTCTGCATAAACCTTGTGGTGGCCCTGAAAAGGGCCTTTTTTTAGCTTAGTTTCAACGTTCAGTGTGTGATGCAGGTGGGATCCTCTTTTCTGGAACCTAAAAATAAAAATTCACAATATATAACAACATCAAGCCATGACAGTACGTGAGCAATATATGGTAGGAAAAGTGTGCACAAACCTTGCCTGATGCTTCACGATTGCTTCTGTAAGGCTTGGCCTCTCACCATATGTTGATGACCGCGTTGGCAGAGCTGCCACAGCTCCAGACTCCCTTCTGTGCTCCTGAATGCGTGTCAGCACCTCAGCAATTAAGGCTGATAGATAACCTATCCAATAAGAAGATGGGAGTTGGCACGAAAACTATCTGATCAATGCACTGAAAATTGCCCTGCTCCCCATTGAATGGGATGTTTGATGAGACACTCACAGCTGAATAATTCAAAAATAGGTAATGGTGAAGCAAAGTGTTTATGGACAGAGGGATATTCCTTGCCCAATGATCTGACATTAATACTAGATTTGAATATTTGATCTCACTGTGGAACTCAATATTTGTAACATGTACAGTGGATTTCAGGAAGGTTCCTTTCCCATATTACTCCTATCTCACTTGTCTGAAAGTTGCGAAGGCACGGTTTCACCAACGTCAATTTACATTTCAACCGAGATCTCTGGTCCCTTAACTTGAATTTAACACATAACTGTTCATCACTAAAAAGAGTCATTGTCACTGAAACGTTCATCACATGACCATCTAGCATTTGTAAAGAAAGAATTGTGTGTTAACTTTACGTTTTAGCAACCCTTGATCTCGGTTCAAAGTTACCCAGCGTTGGTGTAACTGGGCAGTGTGGTAATTTGTTGGCAAATAAATAAAACTAAAACTCAACGACTGCAACATAGATTCATTCATGATGCATGCAACCAGCACATACCATAGCTAGCACTCTCCTTCAGAGGTACAGCCACCCACGTCTTCTTAACCTTCAACGCCTTGAGACGGTACTGCTTCGCGCCTTCCCTCTCCAACTGGACACGGTCTGCATTCTCGTTGAAGTGGATGATCGCCAACTGTGTCCTACAAGTGGACTACATTACATTCTTATTATACCCTTTGTCACCGTGCTGGACTTGGCTCCTAGCTCGTGGGTCCATACGCTTCATACCTAGGCACCATCCCCTCGTCAGAAAAAGCGTAGGACTTCGGCAGGAAGTGGATGAGGACACTGTGAAAGGCCTCCAATCCATATGTCTGCTCTTGTGAGGACAGGAATGGGATATCCTTCAGGAGTGCAGGTGACAACAGGATGTCCTGGACTCGCCTGTACGTCTCTGTGTCTACAATTGTGTGTTGTTAGGTGCTTGAAATGTTCATCATGTACACTGAAAGGTTACAGCCCCTACGTTTCTGCAGTGATAATTTCAAATATACTGCGAACGAAAAACTGATAATCTGCAGTTGTCTACATGCAAAAAAGAAATAAAAAAGGGGCATGTGCTGGATTTCTTAGTGCGTATAAAAGTTCACAACTGATAGACAAACAGTTTCTCAACAGAAAATAATCTAGTTATCTCTCAGATACTAAAAGTCATTGACACTATTCTCCAGGCATAGTGCCATGCATCTGCTGTGCTCATATTTGGTATTTGAGTTTCGCATTTTTAACACCTTTGCTTATGCCAGAGAGATGCAAAAACACCCACCAACCATGGCTTCCAGCCAAGCAGGTAGGCAGTCAGACAGGCCCATGCCTGCCTGATCACTAGCTGTGAGGTGCTCTTGCACGCATGGGCAGGGGTTGTAGATCATCTCTACTTGCTCTGTTGCAACTGCTTTTTCTTTAATTGTTTGGTGAGAATGACACATTCCATAGGGCACAGCAAAGAATTCTAGGTTACATAATTTTAAAAAAGTAAAATTATTTGCAATACCACAACAAAACGTGTGGTCTGCAACAACAACAACAAATAAGTTAATGATAATGAATGGGGAAATTCGCCTGTGGTCTGCAAAAAATCATCACTTCTGCGAGATTTCTGTGAATCGTGTAAAGTTAAGGGCTTTCAATAACAACTACCGATACATTAATATGAATACAGGAGAGCCACATATAAAAGTTTATCCTTATTGGCACACAGTACTCACAATAATTACTTGATGCAAGGAAGGATCATTGTGTGTGCCTATGTTCACATTTTATTTTAGTAAATTTTAAACCAATTGGTCTCTCTTGTCCCCTTGCTGAAGGCAGAAGAAAGAATTTACTGCGTAAAGAATAAGAGATAAATAATACTCAAGATCTTACCACCACCGAGATCGTGGATCAGAGAATGGGAATGAGGCTGCAGTATAAGGTGTGCAACATATTTTTTTTTTCTGTTTTCAATTGTGTTAATTTTGTTGTAAGATTTTGGAATTTGTGGTGTATTTCACCCATAAGTGTCAGTAAGGAAAACTTTTATTACTTCGCTACTCTGTATATAATGTTTTACAAACTGCAAAATGTCAGTATTTACCTTCTCTGAGCCATTGTCGTGGTTCAGAAAGTGCGCCGTGGTAGCAAATCGGGTACAATAGGTTGTCGTGCTCATGGATGTCAACAATGTGGTTAACTGCTGACACCCACTTTGCAAGACATAGGTCCCCATCATCCCCGCTTGTACGCGGACACCAATAAGCATGTCTCGTCAAGCTATCAATCCAGAGCTGCACAACTTGGTGTTTCGTTGAGCGACTGAGAGCCAAGAGCTTTTTCTTGACTCCTGTTGGATGTTATCACGTGTGACATAAAACTCCCTCCAGAAAATTACACCACTCACCTTTGACAACATGCCACACATCAAATCTGTGCTTTATGTGTGGGCACAGTCGCCTTAGCATGGCTTTGATGCCAGAATGGCGGTCAGTGACCAATGTGTCCACAGTCATGTCATGTACCTCGAGAAAGGCGAGGCATTTCTGTAAACCATAGGCTTCCATTGCATTGCTGCTGCTGACCTCAGTAGACTGCATAGGAGGAAAGGTCAGGGTCAGACATTCTATGTGAGGCACTACAACGAATTGCCATACTATTAATGAGATACTTTTGTGAGTAATGCGGCAAGTAATTTATTAATTTTTCCAAGCAATTTGTGAGTAATTTCATTACGAGTGAATACTCTGTAATAGATAGTAATTAATCGTTTTGACTAAGCTTGATTTATAGACAGTCTTTCCTGTCGTCCATGCTATTGCACTAAAATAAGTGATGGTCACTGAATGTAGCATTTCATATGTGCATTCTAAGTTTTGCCTGGGGGCACTTTAGTCTCGTCCTACTACAGCCTGCTGTATCCACACTTCACATTAGACAATTAGGCAAAAGCGAGTCACTTTTGAATTCCCAAATTAGAATGTAACATGACCAAGCTCTTCTATTGTAGGTGCTTTTTTATCCATGATAACTTTTGTCACAAAACTTTTCTGGTGTCCACAAAACAACTTGAGGTACCTTAACCAACTCGAAGTGCACGATACGGTTGGCTGCAGTCTCCAGAAGCGTGTAGGTGCCATACAATGCAGTGTGGCCGGGTGAGTCGCACCTGCCATCCCCGGCAAGGGTCAGGGGCAGTGGCCGAAGCTGGTCAAGGATCTCTGCTTGTCTCATGAGGTAGACCTAAAAACATTTTCGGATGAGTGCAAATTGAGGAACCCTGGGTACACATGGTAGATGACCCATGATTGTCAGAGAAATAGTGGTAAAGCCAAAACCGTACTAGACTGCCTGCCCTACAGCATTGCATTTGCAATTGATTGAAGCACCTCCAAAGGAGGTTCTTACTATACGATCATAGCACAATCACAGAAAAATAGTTGTTCTTTCTACTTTTTACTTTGACTATTTGCTGACGGAACTCAAGGCACAGCCAATAATCTAAGCAGCAGGAAAAATCAGGGCCATACACTCAACGCAAACATATCACGTGCCCCTTTTATCCCACTCTGTGTGGCATGTCACAGCAAAGTCATACGTCACGTCACAGGACTCACATCATTCACAGCAGGAAAGAGGTGCTCCTTCTGCGTTCGAAAGTACTGAGACATTGTAAGTGTTGCCATCTTCATAAGCTCAAACATCCTAAACGCTTTTGAGATGTTCACAGCTGAGAAGAGGATTGCAGAGCAGACCAGGACGTTCCCCAGAGGTCGGCCCCCCAGCCAAGGTTGGCTGTGCCACGACCGTTCCCTCCCACAACTTGCAACGCATGACAGCTTTCAAGCATGTCCCCCTTGTTGTGGTGTTGATGTCGACATCATCGGTCCCACAATAGGGGCACTGGGTTAGCAGCTCTTTCAAACTGGATTCTGCCACCAGGAAACATCGCTCATCTGGATTTGGTCTGGAAAGCCAACCAAAATTTTTAATTCTTAGATTATTATGCTACCAGCGCCTTGAACAAGCTTTGAGAAATATTTCAAAATATTTCACTTACGTTTGATGCCCACGAGATTTTGAAAGCCCTCGTGGTTGCAACATCTTGTCTCCTTCACTGCAAGAAAAGAAAACAAATTCTCAAAGTTTCTATTTACCTCATGATCTCAAGCTTACTCTTCAGTGTCTGAGCTTTCTGCGGTTTCAGACAACTGGAATGTCACATCCTTTGGGTCGGGTGGGCTGTACGCACAAGTGAAACAGATTAATTTGCCTTCATCACAGGCGCTTTTCATCTCTGCTGAGACAATGCCACAGTATCATTTTTATGTACACCAATCCAAACAAAGTTCCCAGAAATAACAACAAAGCTGAATACATGTTGAAAAAGAAAATACTGCCCATACCATGTGCACACATACGTCGTGTCTAAGTCCACAGGCACTGGAGTAGAGGTACGGCCACCAGGCGGTGACGTCGAAAGGCTAGCATGCTCCAGTGGGACAACACAAAGCTGTGCTGCGTCATCATGTGGCAGCAAAGCCTCTGCTAAAGAAACAGCTGCGCCTTTGTCTCCACTGGTTTCTGGACACTCTGCTGCAACTTGTGAGGATGTAAAGGAGAGTGCACCAGTGGGTGGGAAGGTTACAGCTGTCTGAGTTCCCCTGCTTGGCATGAGGATGCCTGTTTGAGTGGCTGCATACACACAAGTGAAAAACATACATGGTTGAAAAAGGATGAAACGAATGCACGTTGAGCTCATGTTTCTCACAAAGTTCTTTGAAAGCTTACACAGCAGTTAATTTGGTTTAATGTCACTACTGCTTCTTTATAATAAGTGCAACAGTGTTTTGGCTTATAACTTCATATACTCATGACGGAATTCTCCACCTGACCAGTTAGGCAATATGACGGAAGCAACCAAAGTATTCATTACGTATAGTTACACTGCATAAGAAACACAAACATATTTGTGAAGCACAATACATTTTGAAGCATCATTACCAAGTGTTGCAGTGGGAACAGCTGTCTGTGTTTTCTTATTTACCGTCTTTCCACCCTTCAAGCGTTGTTTCTGTGGCACCAAAGTGTACAAAAAGCCATATTGGCTGACAGTCTGGTATGGAACCAAAGGCTGAAGGGGCAGCTCATCCAGGACGAGAACTTAAAAAATTAAGCAAACACACAGTATATATATATTGTCAGTATATGTATTGTAGTATATATTGTATAGTATGAATATTGTCATCATGGGCACATTATTGATTACTGTATTTTCTTGAGACAAGCTGCATAGCTGTAGGCTCAGCTACACTTAGTGCTGGACAAAAGTTTCAGGTGTGGCACATTTTTTCATCGGACTGAGTGCAAAACGTGACTTGCTAGATGGGTGGTGGACTATTTGCATCC
This sequence comes from Ornithodoros turicata, assembly GCF_037126465.1. Classification (NCBI taxonomy): domain Eukaryota; kingdom Metazoa; phylum Arthropoda; class Arachnida; order Ixodida; family Argasidae; genus Ornithodoros; species Ornithodoros turicata. The sequence continues at coordinate 120,907,676 of NC_088201.1, read as the reverse complement.
ACCTTTCAAAATATGTGTACCCTATATTGTAAGATGCTAGAGTGTCACCCTCAGGCAAAACTCTGCCACCACCATGTCTGTTTTTACAGTTCTTTTTTGGTACATAATTTACAGTCTTATTGTTTGAGCTGTGATAGGTGAACTGGAAAGCATACCATCCTCTGATGATGTGGCTGTCATGTGCTGCAGAACTGAACTCCCACTTGCACCACCTCTAGAGGCTGATACTCCTGCATACGCTGCCGGTTTCACAACATGAACATTCAGTGTAAATCAGAATTCACATTTCATTGACCGTACAACACGGACTTCCCTAATGGAAGTTTCTTGTACTCACCACCTGAAGCAGATTCCATCAAGCCGCTTCTCTCCACCTGTGACAGCAATTGAGCACCTGATGTGGGACATGATGCATAAAACTGTAATGCCTAATTGTTATTCTGTTGGAAAGCTGCCTCCTTTGCTCTCACTAGCTCACAAAAATGACGTTGCTATAGTTCACAAAAATGCTGGGTTATATGAGCAAAGAAAGACACAGGAGAAACAGTGAATCTGAATAATGCAAGTTATAGAGGGATGTCGCCAAAAAAAAAAAAAAAATACGTAGGGTGCTGGTGGGGGCTAGGAGTGTCTGGTACATCACTGCCGGTCGCGGTGTTTCATGTGTACTTTTTCTGGCGCGCATTTGCAGAAACAAATGGCTGAAATCGGCGGATAGAGCGTGAAAAAATGTACTTCCGTACGTACTTTTTGTTATATACGCCGAACAGCACAACCGACATCTGGTAGGATATACTCTCCCCTTTATTGTACGTGATTACACTCCGAGTGTAATGTGTTTACATTTAGTCACCTAGATCCCGATCGCCTACATGGAGGCACTTCGTGAGCTATTATATCACTACACCACACTTTTGTAGGGCTTCATTCGAAATGAATCGAAAACAAATGCTTACCTGCTCATCCGGCACGTCGGTGGTTTCCATTTGCTCATCGAACAATGTGGGCACAGCATCGGGCTTTAGTCTCTTTCGTTTGGCTGACAGTCCCATACGGAATTGCAATAAGTCCGATTCCACGTACGCCTCGTCGGCAAAATGCGAGGAACAAACGTGCCGAACATGCAGTTCCTCTGCCACGACAGGAAGACTGCCGGCGATTGCTGCTTCCCACTTTCGTTTCGTGTCTCTGTCCTTGGCCCCGTGAAATGTCAATTCTGGGTTCGCACCAGACGATTTTTTACAGCCAGGAACATTACAACGTGTTCCCGAACTCGAAGACATGTTGCAATTTCACCACTGAGCGAAACTCACAGCACTTTCGAGGAAATTGGTTGTTTCATACACAGAGACATGCACGACGCCATATGTACAAAGCAGACGATATCCCCGAGAGAAAATGGGGGAGCGGCGCCGGCGGTGCGCCGACCTCGCATTGGTCCTGTTGAAGCCTTCGTCACAGTGACGTCATCCTATGTTTCGCTGATCGAAAAAACTCGTTTATTTATTACAGGAACATTTTCTAGCCAAGATAATTGATGAAATGAATTGGCGAATGATGCCAACCATTCTCGTAACCATTTCCTACCCATGTCTCCGGATGCGATAGTCCCTTTAAAGGTTTAAAAAAACTCGAGCACTGCATGTACATAAAACCGCTAATGGAATGGGAAAGACAGGCTTATTTACCAATGCCTCAGCATCATGACATGTATATACAGAGAAGTTACCATGTCAATTACCAACATTAATATTTACAGTATTTATGTTGACATTTACTTCAACGCACACAGTACACAGAGAGAAAAAAAAAGGGGGAACTGGTGTACCGAAGAGGGGGGCAGAGCGTTTCGAGCGAAGGCTCTTCTTCAGAAAGAGGCTCTTCTGAAGAAGAACCTTTGCGCGAAACGTCCCCCCCCCCCCCATTTCTTTGCTCCCCTCTTCCGTACACCAGTTCCCCCCTTTTTTTTTCTCTCTATAAATAACTTGTCAGCTGTTTTCAAGGAGCAACCACGAATTTCAAAAGGATACAGTAATTAATCCCGTTCATCAAGATTCGGGAGGTCAAAAACATAGCTGGGTGATTCCATTTCAACTCAGGCAAGGCGGTCCGGCGACCGCCGCCGATTTTTTCTGAAAAAATATATGTTGTAGCCCAGCGCCCGGCAGGAATGAAATGACAAATATTTTGGCTCTAAGTGTTTGCACTCGCGAGTAAAAAATTCGGAAAGAAAATGACCCGGGAAAAGAGTTTTCAGATGAAGCGTTTTTGGGATTTTATAACTCGCCAAAGGAAGCGTGCAAAGCATTGAATTTTTTTGTGGATTACGACAGGTATGCGACCGCTCGGAAGGCGTAAACAAAACAAGAAAATATTTTTTAGATTTTTAGTCAAAAATGGCCAAACTTGCTCTTTAAATCAGAATTTACTCACCTTCCTCGCTGCGCCGTGCCCATTCTATACAAGGTAGAGAGATATGCCGGATACCACTGCATAGAGCAAAGCTTGGGCTACAATTTGGTAACAAATTTGCAGCTGTGAACAAAGTTACTTTTCTGAACGGGGCCGTCAAATAGGGGTCACTCTCGAAAAAAAGCGATATTTGGGCGCTTGTATCTCAAAAAACCCAGTCTCGATTTTCTTCAAACTTAGCACATGTGTTGATGGATATATGTTCTCCTAGTAAACGAGAAATGGAGGGTTTTTTCCTAGCACAACGAAAACTACAACGCGTCAAAGTTGGAGACCGGGCAGGTAACGCCAATATCAGTTTACGATGGAATCATGATTCTCAGTATGCCGCAAGCAGACTTTATGCCTGTTTGCGGTGTACGGATGCTGTGAAGGGTGAACGTGTGCTCTGTACGTTAGCGTACCCCTCATGTTTTCTAACACTGAGGCACAACGTATGAAAAAGACGGAAAAAGTACAGGCAAGAAAAAGTCAAGAAATGCATGCGTTTGCCTGTTTTCTGCCCTCTTCTGGCAGTAATGTAACGGTGAGCAGCATAAAAACCGTAGAAGGACACGAAAACGGTTGCTGCACTACCTCTCAGCACTACTCAACAAGTGTCGTAAAATGTGATGAAAGCGAGGGTGCTGTAAGCTCGTGAGCCTTACGTGCGTGCAAGAGAAAACAGTCGCCAAGTGGTGTTTATTTAACGAGTTAATTCAAGCAGTTTACGTGAATCATTTACTGTATTTATTTACACTGACTGTGGCTTTGCTGGTAAGGGCACCGTTGATTCTCCATGGCACCGAAGGCGAAAAACAAAAAAGCAGGCGATGGGAATTTCCCTTGTAGCTCGTACAGCACACAGTAGAGCCTCGTAATGCTTACAGTACAGTACAGGCTTAGTACAGTCTATACTATCAAGCAGTTCTTGACATCTTCGAAACGGCTTGACCACTCGCGTTCACCTCCTTTGACCACTGGTGGGAAGATTGGATTCCAGGTAGTGGTCGCAGTGCGGCCCACTCCTCCTCCTTCGCGGCGTGGAGCACCTCTAGCTTCGAGCTGTCCAAGCGAAGAAGCTTCGTCTTTTCGATTCTAGTACTCAGTTTCGAGACCATTGTGGTCGCGGAATTTATGGTGTCCGTTGAAGGCAAAGGTCCTTACTGTACTTCGCGCTCATGGCTCAGACACAGCATGAAGCAAAAACAACGCTGGGGATGCGAAATTTGTAAACTCAGTGAATAATGATTGCAGAACCACTGTGACGTGTGTGTATAGTGGGCAAGGGTGAAAGCAGACGAGTGTGAAACAGCCAAAGTAAAGTAAACGAGAGTCTCTGACGCCCGGCGCCCAGGAACAAGACCTTGGGGGCATCCTACACCTAGCCTTGGTAGCAATCAGATGTACCAAGACCCAGCACACACTCACTTTTTCGTCTCAGCCTTTAGTGTGAACGTCCAAAGCCGGAAATGATGACAACGCTAATCTTGTTAGTGGCAGGCAATGTTCGTCGGCTCCGACCATGGGTGGTCGGTTCGCTGGGACAACAAAGTAGTTGCCGACGCATATTAACTTTCGCGTGAGAAAGTTGGAGGAAAGTTGTCAAAATAAGCTGCGCAGAACCAAGAGAATGTTGCAAAAAAAGTGAAGAGGAAGGAGAATAAAAGGAAAAGGGTTTGCTGGGCAACGAAGGTCAGCAGCGCTGCGATAGTCTGCAAGGAAGATAGCTGTCCGGGTCTCCAACTTTGACGCGTTGTAGTTTTGGTTGTGCTAGGAAAAAAACCCTTCATTTCCGGTTTAGGAGGAGAATATATATCGTTCTAGACATGTGCTAGGTTTGAAGAAAATCGAGACTGAGGTTTTTGAGATACAAGCGCCCAAATATCGCTTTTTTTTTTTTTAGAGTGACCCCTATTTGACGGCCCCGTACGGAAGAGCAACTTTGTTCAGAGCTGCAAATTTGATACCAAATTGTAGCCCAAGCTTTGCTCTACGCGGTGGTATGCGGCATATGCCTCTAACATGTATAGGATGGCCACGGCGCAGCGAGGAATGTGAGTAAATTCTGCCTTAAAGAGCAAGTTTGGCCATTTTTGTCTAAAAATCTAAAAAATATTTTTTGGTTTTGTTTACGCCTTCCGAGAGGTCGCACACCTGTCGTAATCCACAAAAAAATTCAATGCTTTGCACGCTTCCTTTGGCGAGTTATAAAATCCCAAAAACGCTTCATCAGAAAACTCTTTTCCCGGGTCCTTTTCTTTCCAAATTTTTTACTCGCCAAATACGAGCCAAATTTACCAATAGCCAATATTTACGAGCCAAAATATTTGTCATTTCATTCCTGCCGGGCGCTGGGCTACAACATATATTTTTTCAGAAAAAATCGGCGGTGGTCGCCGGACCGCCTTGCCTGAATTGAAATGGAATCACCCAGCTTATCCCTTCATGGGTGAAGTTAACAAACAGGCACACTTGGGAAATTTTATCAGGTAAGAGAGGACGTAGTGCTGACAATGGTGACAGAAAACACTGCTTCATGTGCTTAGGAAACACAACTGCAGATTCTTCCGTTACAATATCTTTGCATAGCAATACTGTTTTGTCACCACTTGAAGTATGGACCGTGAGTATCCTTTCAATACTGACATATTCCTTTGACTTCGTTACACAGACACTGCTGTTTGACTTCTCCGCCCATTTGTACGCATTGCTATTAAGTACAGTTCCACGTAAAACAAAGCGTGACCGTTCAAGTGCATTTGTGGGACAAGTTCCACATACTGAAGAGAGGGCACTGACCTCCTCAGTGCTAAATGAATGCACCAGTTTGGGATTACCAAGAAAGCACGCATCACTAGAATAAGAATGGCTCTGTACTCTTGTGTCTCGACGAAATAACTTGCAGAGTTCTTCTGCCTCGCTGGATGCAGGCAGCGAAATGAGCAAGTTCTCCAGCTCTTGTTGCAGTGCCACCCTTTCGAGGATCTGCGATGGAATTCCTTTTGCAGCCTTAACCATCTTCACGATCCGCCCGTTACCAGACTCGAATGCAAATGCGGAGTGGGCCCACAAAGGCCCAAGGTCCCGCACAAAATCCGCCAAGTGTGTCAGCTGGTGCATATTAAATGTCATTGCAGTGACTCCATACAGCGGCTCCACCCTTGACAAAAACTGTTGCAAAAGCTCACCTGCAAAAATGACAGTGGAAAGAAAACAATCACAGTATGCCGCAGCATTATCTCGGGATGCAAACTGCTTATCTCAACATTGTGCAATTTAAAGGGTGTACTACAATTACAATTAGGGTGTATTAGTACACGCTCCCAAAGACAGTATATTCGGGTACTTAGCAGCATAATCTATCATGGAATGATCAAGATCTGCAGAAAGAAGGGTAGCTGATGCTTCTGACAGCTTCCGGAGGTGCTTCCAGTATGGTGTTGGCAGCAACCCCAACGTACAAGGCAGGCAATAAAATAGCAACCAGTGACGCCACTCACTGGCTTTCCAATCCGCCCTGTCGTGGATATGACGTGGCAACCTTGTGAAGATATGGGGTGAGCAGATGCTGACGAGATGCTTGTCAAGTCTAGCAACTGTTGCAGGGTCACCTGGAAAAATAGAAAGTCGGAATGTTACGAGAGCAGTGGCTTTGTAGTTGGCAGGTGTAGTTGGATGATTTATCTGATGTGTACATATTTTATAACAGCTTGCCCAATGCGTTAGCTCGATTGGCCTAGCACTTGACCGGTATTCGACAGTGTGTGGGATCATGCCCTGCACAGGACTGGCGTTTCAATCACTGTCACCTTTTGATACCAGTTTGATTTGATTTGATACCAGTTTTTTTTACATGTTAGGTGAAACACTTTGTTTATCAACTGACCATACTTACCAATATAAAATGCACTGCCTGAGTTTGATGATGACAATATTGTTTCCGTGAGCTGCTTCGTGACGCCCAACAGAAGGCAGTGCATGTACTCTACCGACTGCCCATGGACCATGTCGAAATGTGGCAAGTTGAGTAAAGGTGATGGCCCCTTGACTCCGTTGACATGAACACCATACTCGACAGCCCATTCCATATCCCTCTCAACCATTTCATGTGTCCTCTGTATCTCTGGTGCAGCAGCGCAAGGAAATCGCGTGGCACCTGTAACAGAGGGTGATTGCAGTTACAAAAGGTGCCGGTCACTGAAACAGGTTGCACTGAATTGAGTGCTGCGAGAGAAGAGCTCGTTGCATCTAATCTATCTTCATTAACTTAGGCAATAAAATGACCCAGAAGGTAATGTTTGCACAACACACATTCCTGCAAAATTTACGAGAGCAGCAATGGTGTCATTATTTGTTCTGGCATACTTTTCACTGAGCTTTGCTGAAGAGATTTTTTTCCCGGAGACATAGTGATAACACAAACCTCTTTTTTTTACTTCCTTTGTTATCCTTTCATGTTGTGTTTTATATTTATTTGATGTCCCGAAATGCAATCTGTCAATAACGGCTATCATGTTCCTCTTGTATTTTCAACGCTGCTCATACACTGCCAGTAACTAAATACAGTGCAAGTGCCGGGGATAGACATTTATTAAAATATGTAAGACAACAGGATAACAAGATTAAAGTACAAAAAGGGCTAATGGTTCGAGGCTTATTCAGGCTCCATAAACCCTCACTGATACGACAACTTTACGTCGCTTTTGCATGGCTTAATAAATTCTTCAGGGTAGTCTTAAGCTTAAATGCTGTCTTTATATTCAGCGCAGCAACGATATGCCTTACTGGTTCAGAAGTACCTTTTATGTACTGAAGGGTTACAAACTGCTGTCTACGTAAGCCTTTATTGTATTTCGTTGATGTCGTTTGCCAGGACGACAGTGAAAACATCCCACTCTTCGCCACAATAGACAATGAGGCAAGTAGTCACTTTGCCACTGTGTTGTCTCATGCAGGCAGCAATTACAATGGAACTAGTCTAGGTGTTGTGTACTCAAGGGCACGTCTAACGTGCAGGCTGTCTAATGACGTGAAGAATCCTACATGTGGTTCTCCTGCTTTTCACATCTCCAGTGTATCATCCCTGTCGTACATCTTGAGACTCAAGTCCTCGACTGTTCATCTGACGGGAAAATTGTGCTAGTCTTGTGCTCCGTGTACTAGCTGGCATTAGGTAATGAAACATTGCCTTTGCAGGTCCATTTGGGAAATGGCATATTCATTTCTGCGGAGAGGCTGTCATGCATAATGAAGACACGCAGCGACTCCATGTGTTGCAAGAAGATGACACGTGTGCTGTGGGACACATCTGATCTCATGAACCGTAGCGTCACCGGTGCACGTTGTCCCAGGTTCGCAAGGGAAGGTGCAGTCGCTAGGCCAGCACTCAGCCCCCAAAAGCTGCAGGCCATAACAAGTGAGTATCTTTCATCTCTCATGCACACAAACATATTTGACACCTATTATCCCACACATGTGTGAGTGATCAGTGGAATCTGACATGCTCTGCCATTAGCTTTTAAAGGTGGGGTACATCTTAAATGAAACACCTTGTATTTTCTTGAATATAAGACGACCCCTCGAGTTTAGGGTACACGAATTTGGAAAATAAGTAAACAGGTGCGAGACAGACAGACGAGTGCGACGTTGTTTGTCTCGTCTTTTGTGTATTGCGTCGCAACTGTCAGCAGTCAGAAGTAAACAGGGATTGGGAGGCAGTATAGCAGTTGGAGTCAGTGCACAATGTCATTTATTTATCATCACTTTCTACGATAATGTGTTCTTTGTTGCTAACTACACACAGCTCATTGTCCTCCATTCCATTCAAAAAGTTAGAAAAACCATATTTCTTCTGAGTGTGCACGACAACATCGTCAGGGACCCTGCACCAAGTGTCCAAAATTCACTATGCTGGCACAATGCTTGATCTCTCCCTGTTGTTTTAGCCACCTTGTAATACTTATTTCTGATACTTGAAACCGCCTTGCCACCGCTAAATTGTTGCTGTATTTACGAAAGGGTGAACTTTTCATCCAAATGCCGGAGACAGACACCATGACAGTGAATGAATGCCATCCCCATCGTGCCCGTATTGCCGTACTTCTATCATGCTTTAAAAAACTTAACAGTAACTCAACCGTGTACACCAAAAGACGGGATAAACCTTGTTCAGCTGTACTTGACACAGATATTTCTGTTGAACCATGGTTTCGTTTTCAGTTTTGTGTTTCAGTGGTTCCATCCCTCCAAACATGTAGTTTGCAGCTAATGTCAATCGTGCTGAGATAATGTGTGTGTGTCTGTTTGAAGCATTCGAATGGCATGTTCTGAAAAATTCCAAGCGTAAAAATTTGCTGTGTACTAGTGCACTCTGAGTAACTCACTTCCTTCGATTGCACTTTCTTGCAGTAGTCACGCAGGGTGCACTTAAAGGTGCTCATGATGTATTAGACACAGTGTGAATATTGTGAAATATGTGCAAATAATGCATTTCTGTCATTTATTAATTACAGACGCCTTCACCCGGTATGCGCAGGAGAGGCCCTCGTCGGAGCGTCCCCCGGAAAATCATCAACAAGCATCTTGCCAACTTCTTGCGAGACCTTCGTAGAGCCTCGTGTGCAAATGAAAAAAAAAATAAAGCATGCAGGAAGGAACCTTATCATGTTCACTGTATCTTCTTCCCAGGTTTGGTTGTCAGCCCCCCCCCCCTCAAACCCTGGGCGATGCTCATGAGATAACAGGCGCACAATTTATGAGCATACACGTACATGAGCACGTCCAGCTACGAGCATATCTCATACATAAGCTTGCACGTACACGAGCATGCACATACATGAGCAGGCTCGTACGTGAGCATACGAGCTGCTCGTATCACGTACATTTGCTCATGCAATAAACATGTATATGATTTTTATGAGCTTGCACATAGGATTATAGTAACGAGATTTTTCGACGGGGCTAGTCTCGGGTTTTTAAGTTATAGATCTATACCACCGGCTCGCTTGCTACCTCTCTGTGCTCTCGAAACGTCTGAGTGAACCTTGTTATTTTGCCATGTTAAGTCGGAGTTCTCTACTTTTTGTCTAGTTATGTCGTCTCCCGGGTTTTGGAGTAATTCTGCATAAAGATGCACGTTGTGAGAGGCACATAAACACTGCTTACATTGCTCACCTGTCTATCGCAAGACATGTGAAAGGATTGCCAAATTAAAATTCAATAATACAAAAATGATTCTGAAATACATAATTCCATAGAAGGGAGAGTAAACATTGGAATAACAGGTAAAGGTAAAGCACTGAAGTGTTGGCATTCTTCTGATATATATGATATACTGCTCTATTTAACCCATGACATATATGTTGTCAAACATTAACTTATTGCATTCAACATCAAAATGCTATACCTATTCCATCTAAGCGACTCGTCTTTACACGGACACGTGGCACACCATTTTTACACAAAGATTTGACATCTCTGGTTGTTGGACATATCAGGCAAATACTGTGCCAAAAATGTGTTACCTACATGATATGCTGCATCTGCTGAGATATGTTACGGGAGAAATACTCCTGACGCGATTAAAGGAAGTGCATACGAATACATATGCTTTGCAAAGTTGTTCCAAAGTTGCAAGTAGTTGTTACAAAGTATGTTCGTGTTGAATTGGCAAAGTATTAGTCGTCTCATAACAAAGTGGTGAAATAAACTAGTGAGAAATGCAAAGCCGCAAGCACTGTTGCATGGCCATGTTCAGAATGGGCAAGGACGCTTTTCACTTTGCGTACCGCGGACTGAATATGCTCAATGAGTGGCTTGCAGTGTTTATGAATGATGTAGGCCATGGCAACTACCGATGAACTTTGCAGATCGTGCAATGATACCTTTGTGAACAAGAGAAACAATTATTCAACAAAAATATTAACAAAATTTTATAATTATATTTAACAAAAATATTCCCATGTAATTTTGATCCTACAATTAATTGAGTTGAGGGTTTCAGGTATTTAGGTGTGCACCTCTCTTCTGATATTTAGTGGAAATCATACAGTAGTTACGCATCCTCTAAGCCTCTTTAAAAAATTGTCTTCTTGAAGTGGACACCAAAGCCTACCTTTCGTAGGCAGTACACTACTGGCATACAAAACCCTTGTACAAAGTGCCTTGGAAACGGTACAAACGACATCATACTGTTCATCATAAAAACAAATGATATCGCGCTGTTCAACAGAGCCACCAATTTGGTACACTTGAGCTATACGCTTAAAGCTAGGGGGACGAGTTCGCGTCTAAAAGGCACGGTCTTGAGGGGATTACGGTGGTCTCTGAGATAGCACGCGACTTTCGGTCCTATTTTTCTTTCAAGAGGAGGCAGTGAAAAAGTGCCCATTCGTTGAACCCAGCCGTCCCCTTCCGATTTGTTTCGGTATCAGTCTGTCCACCAATGTCATGATGACATTTATATTCTGTTGAGTTTCTAATGTGCTGTCCGGGCCATGCATGTAGGTAGGTATGCCAAGAATTTTTTTTTATTATTAACCTTTTTTGTAGTTTGAATCCCTCGAAAGACCATTGCACAGCACCAGAAGACAAAAGCTACATAATGACCCAGTTTCACCAACCTTTTCAGCATCTGAACTAAGATGATCGGTCATTAAACTATCTGCTTCACTAAAGGAGTTATTACTGAAATATTCACCACATCACCGATGGAAAAAAAAGAAGTGTCTGTTAAGTTCAAGAATTGGCAACCCTTGGTATTGGTTCAGTTAGCCAGAGTTGGTGAAACCGGGTCTATGGAAGTCACCGAAACATTCATCACATCACAAACCAAAGTTTGTAAAAAGAATTGAGTGCTAGCATGAAGTTTTGGCAATTGTGACTACCATTTGAACTGCTGCCTATGTAGCTGCAGCATAATTACAAGTAATTCATAAAAAGTAGTACAAAATTTGAGGGTACTCTACTTTCTCTTCCTCAGCATGGTACTAAAAACTGTGATGATTCCAAGTGCTCACCGTCTTGGCTCAGATTCTGTAGCAGATTTACCAGCCATTTGTGTTCCTATTTGTGGTACTGTGGCAAACTAGCCACTTCACCCACATACCAGCATTCTTAGGTTACACATAACATGTAGTTGAAGTGTATACGAACAGCGGAGTCAAGTCCTGTAGATCACATAAACAAAATACAGAAACCGACACTGAAGATTTTTGTTTAAGCTTAATTTGTACAAGCTTTCGCGTGGAGGTCTATGCTTCCTCAGGACCTGAGGAAGCGGCTTTTGTTTTTGTACTATGTATGTTTGTATGATAAGGTTGTGCTTCAGAAAACTTTGCAAAATGATAACGTGTATCTTTTATAATTATTGTTTTTGTATGCATTATGTCCCTGTTTTGGTGTCGCTTCTTCATGAATAGACGATTTCTAGAAATTCCAGTGCTTCTTGCGCACGTGCTGCATCCTGGGAGATTACTGTCATGGGCCAAAGGGGAATGGTAATTTGATCGTGCTTAGAGTTCTAGGCACTGTGTAGATGTACAAAAGGACAGGACAAGGGGAACAGACTACACACGAAACAAGTGCGACTTATCTCGTGTGCAATCTGTTCCCCTTGTCCTGTGCTTTTCTACTTCTACACAGTGCCCTAGACCTCTAAGTATGACCTCATATCCACCAACAAGCGCTATTTCGTCATTTGGGTTCCGTTTTCACGGATCTTGACATGTCGTGGACACTGGGCCAAGAGAGGAGAAATCGAAACAGTTTGGATAGCTCATCCTCCTTCCCAATAACACAAGTTCCCACTGTTCAAGGTGACGCTAAGCATTCTGGATTTTTCGCAGTCGTCTGTTTCTCGTTGACGAGCTTCAAATGTATACAGTATGAGGAATTTGTACTTTTGTAGTGACAACTTCACTTATTGAACTTTATTCTCATTCTGTTAATATGTAAGGCCACATATTAAGTTAGTGAAATGTACAGCAAGGTACTCGCAGTACGAGGCCCTATTTATTTGTCCTGTTTCCACTGCCAATATTATCAAGGACAAATATGCACACGTGATAGCTTGAAGCTTCAAGTACTATAGTTGTCGAACTGCTTATGGGGTATATAGGCTGTACTATGTAATGCAAAGAGCGTATGAAACGGGAAATGTTTGACGTACATTTCAGGTTGTTTCTGGTGGGCTTTTTGCTGTGATGCTTAATGTGAAAACAATTCAATTCAAAGATCTGGTGTGGAAAAACTGAATTTGAAAGTTTGAAATAGAAGACTTCGTTCTTTCGTATTGAATGACTTTCTACTGAATACATACCACTAACACGTACATCTTGAGACCATGCACTTACAGATAGCTGCATATATGGTTGCTGACCATTATAAATTATGAACAGTGTTGCACCCCCATTTGAATATTTGAAACGAATTTTAATTATTATCCTAATTCATCATTATAATTTACTACATTGGTATAACGATAACAATCACAATATTAGAGTGGAAACAATGTTACGTAAAGTGAATACATTGTTTCAGCCATTGCAGCAGTAAAATTTTGCAATATGTTCAATGTTAGGAAAAAAATCGACATATTTCTTAAACAGCCTATGTGCTGCACACAATACATGATACGTAAATAAAAAGTCAGTAAGTTGCCTAGAGACATTCTATATGCCACACACAATACAGAGTACGTAAAAAGAAAGGCAATAGGTCATCTATAGTCAGTCCATGAGCAGTACTCAATAATAATAATAATTTTATTTTTCCACTCTATATACAATTGCAAACTACTGCAGGCCCGTCTAAGCCGAAAGGCTTGTGACACTGGGCCTGATGCAGTCTAGCGATATTCACACGGGAAGTTTAAACAGGCAGTAAAGAAAACAATTCTCTTCATACACTACTGGCAATACTACAGCTTACGTAATTGTTTTTCCAGCCTGAACCTTAAATTGATTAGCAAAAATACGGGAGTGAGTTGGTTAAAGAGACGTGGAACATAACACATTCTTCGGCAAAATCCGTATTTCGTAAAGGAAAAAGGTGCAGTAAATTTAAAAGATTGATTTCGTGTAGGGCGGGTAACCTCCGCTGAGAATTTGATACGTGACAGCCAAAAGTGCTTAAGGACAGTGCAATATCTAAAAAGGTTAGCAAAAGAAGGGAACTGAAGATCACGAAACAGATCACCCGAATAACCTGCAAGACAGTTTTTGTATGCTACACTTTTCAGACAGCTACGCAAGATAGAATTAATTTTGGTTCTCCACGATTCGCTACAATGACCAAACAGAGTTATCCCATACCGTAGAACGCTATACCCCAGTGCGTCCAAGACCTACGAACTTGTGGTGGAGTTAAACATCGTAGTGAGAAGAGAACACAGGAGGTCTGTCTTAGGCGTTTACATGCAAAAGACAAATGCGAGTTCCACGTCATGTCTGCGTTGAAATATAGCCCTAGGTATTTCAAAGTATTGACATACTTCAACGGCTCCGATCCATGCAACGTCAATGAACATTCATCATCAATTTGCTTCGAAGGACAGTGGAAGCATATAAACTGCGTTTTATCGGAGTTAAGTTCTATACCACTATCGGAAAACCAATTACATACATTGTGTGCATCATTGTGTGCATTGTGATCTATGAATTGACAACAACAGGGTATCATCTGCATACTGGAATATTTTACAGTTATGTACAACGTCGGACAGATTATTAACATAAAAATTAAATAGCAATGGTGCAAGTACAGACCCTTGTTCAAACCCCCACATTTACTGGGGTAACATTACTATACACGCCACAGACAAAAACCACTTGTGTGCGATTGCTTAAGAAGTTCTTTAACCAGAAAAACAAACGTCCTCTGTATCCGTATGCATACAAGAATATCATGAATTATAGAGTCGAATGCTCGGGAAAGATCTAGAGATAGGGCTAGAGCAACCTGCCGCCTATCTAAAGCATCGTAAATCGCATCAGTAAAGTCCTCCAATAATGCCAGTCCTTCAATAAATCCAAACTGATTGCCAGAAAACAGGTTGTAGGCCATCGCAAATTTGTTCATCACTGAAAAAACGTATTTTTCCATTATTACCGCTAGGACCGGTAGGATGGATATAGGCCGATAGTTCTTCAAGTCGTCCCGTTTCCCTTTTTTTAAATATGGGTCTAATAACGGCTCTTTTTAATTTGTCAGGTACAACACCTGAAGCAAATGCACCATTAAGTATGGAAAGGAGAACATATTTAATAGTATGAACATTACGCTTGATATCAATTGAACGAATACCGTCGCAACCGGGGGCCCTGGTATTAGAAAGGTTTGGAACAAGGCGTAGCAAATCCGTCTCCTCCATATCGGGAAACCCACACGTGTCACCGCTTGAAAAAACAGGAAGACCTCTTCCAAAATGTTGGGATACCTGGCAATGAGCGAGCTGATCATGCTGCTACGGCTGCGCTAACAAATGACAAAACCCCTTTAGAAATTCCATATCAAGACCTCAAACTATGTCTAAAAAGATGCATCAATAACGACTGGCAGACATCTTGGGACCGGCAAACCAATAATAAATTACACAGTATCAAGCCCTATGTAGGGTCCAGTTCACCTGGTATGTCCAGTCGACTATATGAAGTGCTATCCTCTCGCCTTCGTTTGGGACACACATACTTGACGCATGGGTATCTTCTACGAGGAGAAGTCCCACCGGAATGCAACCACAGTGGGGAACAGCTTTCGACCATTCACATCCTCATCACGTGTCCAGCGTACCAACATCTTCGTCAACATCATTTTGCTCCCTTTTATAGAACCTTCTTGCCCCTCCACCCAATGCTTCTGCTGGGTTATGACAGCTTTGTTCCTTTTGAGAACGTGTATAGGTTTTTTAAAGATGCTGGCTTTTTAAAGCATCTCTGATTTTAAATACTAATGCACAGTTACTCACATTTTAGTCCTACACATGTACCTTTTAACTAACTAGTCTTCAGTGGTATTTGGCGCATTATGGCCTTTGTAGCTGATGCGCCAATAAAACCCGAATCAAATCAAATCAAAACCTCTTCCAAAAGCGTTAGGTTGTCCTTGAATGTTACTGAAGTACTGACTGAACTTATTCGCCAGGTTCCCTCTATTTTTTCCGAAACTGTTCAATAGCGATTCGTCAAGGTTATATTGCGTCTGCGACCCTCGCAACCGATTGAATATGCGCCATGTATCTAATATATCTAGGGCTGTGCGAGTAGCAAAATTTTCGAGTTCGAGTAATACCAAATCCCTGTTTCGAGTATCGAGTCGAGTTCGAGTAGTTGGCGTTCCATTAAATGATAGGTAATGTGTAGAAACAGGAAGATAGATATAAAATTTCAAGCTGCTGTAGCACCACTTTTTGGCCAACTTCCCCTTAAAAATGTTCTTCTGTGCTACAGTTAACAAAAAATGGAGTGAATGAAGATTATAAGAGCTTTATCAAAACAATGTGCCACCTAAGGACAGCATTGCTAAATGAATATTGCAACCATAAAATATTTAAAAGTTATGGGTAGGAAAACTGGTCTGTCTACAACGTGTGGCTTAACACATTTTTCGGTGGTTTGACAAATATATTTTTTTTTGTGTGGCTGACAGTATCACTTCAAAATATGTTGCTATATAGGAAAATGTAGCCAAATGAATGCCCTATCGAATGATGTAAGTTTCATAAACAAAGCTATCCATGTATTCCTAAAATTTATTTTGGGACACCAAAAAATTTGTGTAACAGCAGAAACCTCATGAAGATATGTCTGTATTTTGAACAAAAATATCAATCTACAAGTTCTAAAATATACAAAACGCGGCAATCTTTGTCAAAAATAATACCTGAAAATACCTGAAAATAAGTTAATGAGTTGTGGAAAATAACGTTAACACTGCATGTTGTTCATATGTAACAGAGTGAGAGAGTTCATTGAAGGAGTAAAACGGAAATTAACATCGTAGTTTCCGCTGAAAACATTAGTTTCAGGCTCACCTTCCTGTTGTACCACTTATTGCTATTTCGCCACTCTTCCATTCGTCCCGGTTGGTTTTGAGACAGGAAGAACAGCAATAGTGCAAGTTATACATGCCCACACATGCAGGACAAATATCTGATTGTCTAACACCTTCAGAGTTGTTATTTGCGTTGTAACAAACGAGATCTAATTCAAATATGCTTCAAATGCGAGTATTGCGCATTTGCGAAAGAGGTCTGCCGCGGGAACATGACGCCGCAACCAAGATAGAATCTCCACACTGCCTCCTTGGCACAGGGCCAACTTTATAAATCACTACCACAAGGAAAAGATAAAAGTGAAAATGGAACTCATTCTGTAGTGTTTATAGTATCTAACAAATGTGACCACTTGTCCAAATCTACTTTAGGGACAGAGTAGCTCCGATCATAAAGCGTCGATCACGGGTGATCGCCTCTGCGCGGTAAGGAAGCGTTAGTACCGGAAATTTTCAAACGAAAACGAAGCTACGAACAAACGAAACTACGAAGTGCACTCCTCCCATCTTGGATTCGCTTCCGCGCGCGACGCGCCTCCATGGCCAGCACTAGCAAGTTGAAGCCGGTTTGCCATTCATAGCCACTACTCAGTCCGTAGCCAAGTCGAGGTTAGCCGAAGCTAATAGTGAAAAGAAGATGGTGGAATTGTGACCGCGATCGCGGCTGCGCCAAATGAGTGTTTCCAAATGGTGAAATGAATCGTTGTGACAGGTTATATCTTATATGTGATGGATTTTAATGTGGATCTAAATCGAGCTCGAAACGATATCGAGTACTCGAAAGTTGACAAGTCATCATTTGTCGAGTCGAGTATGAGATCGACTCGACTCGAACTCGAAATTTCGAGTACTCGCACAGCCCTAAATATATCCAGTATCTAAATAAGAAGTCAATATGATGTCTTTAGAATTTGTCTTGGTAATTGTCAATAGGCAGTAAATGTCAATAAGAAAACAACAGAATACATAGAATGTTAAAAGAAAGTCAATATTACATCAATAGTTTTTATAAGGGATACGCCACCTAGTCTTCGATCAAAATGTTCCATTCCCCTTGGAACCGTGCCCCATTTCCTAGTGTAGTACTCGCCAACAGATTGTGCAAGTCATTAAACACCTACACTCACAAGCCAGTCGAGCCTGCAAGAGCCTCCCGACCTTAATTGCTCGAAGTCTCAAGGCAACCAAACATATATCCCTCTGCCGTTATGTGGCAAAAGAGTGCTAATTGTAGCCCCTTCATCAGCCTACTATTCCCTACGTCATTGCGCTACTGCTCCCCAACCACGGCTCCATCAAGAAAAGTGGCGCGCTCTGGGGTGCCCTTATGAAACGTAATGACGGCAACGTGATACGTACTTGATAGCGAGACCACGCCTATATCCTGGTGCATGGGTCTTGTTGCCATTCGGACTTCCGATTTTTGTCCATCAGGAATCTTCTACTGTCGCCTGTTCACCTGTCCCTCATACAGTCATCGGATGTAATGCGGTAGGGTACAGGGGCCCCAGCGGCAACACACCCTGTATCATGTTTTTTATTTGTTTGATTCCATGTTAGCACCGCGAAGCAACTGTGGCTATCAGCGGCATACAGGCGTGCGCAGATGGAGTGAATGTAGCTGGAGGGAGTAGGGTGTCAGATGGTTAGTGTTCATCCTGGGCAATCTTCAGAGAGCTTCGTCGACATCCGTCTGGGAATTTTGACGGAGAACGCAAGGGCAACACGCCGCAGAGCCTGTGGTTGGATTCCAACTCACCATCTCTTAGTCTTCAGCCCGACCTTGGCGTCACCTCAAACCAGCGGATGATTATACCCACTCGACAATGCCGTTGGTAATCATCATGTATTTGATCGTTACTTTTACATCATTTACGTACAGCCTCGAAAGAATGACAGTTTGAAGAAACGAAGGCCCGTGCAAGTAAGCGCTGTGCTCGTCACACATCTTCACCTTCTGCGACACAGACGTGCCTTAGATAGTGGCAGACGAGGCCTTCCTGACACTCAGAGTCTTCGGGCCACGGAAGCATAGGCAGGGGGCACCTCTCTCCATACTCTGTAAGACAACAAAAAGAGACAGAGGGCGTTATGCAGTGTGTAAGTCACAACATACGGTCACCTTTCTTTCAAAAGTTCACTGAAATAAGCCTGTCCTTGTCTTGTACGCCAGTCATTGGCTGAAAAATCTGGAAGAATGTGGAATCAATGGCCAAGAGATACCGATATCCTATATCGTACTTCTTTATTTTTTTTTGTCGACTCTTTTCATCTTTCGACTCTTTTCATTCGACTCTTTTCATTCGACTCTTTTCATCTGACGTCACTGTCGCAGACGGCATAGCCTTTCCCCCTGCTTGTGGCAGCCATACTTTTGTGCATGGCGCGTGCACGCTACGAGCTTTAACTGTGGTGCGAGCGCGTGCGAAAACAAAAGTATGGCGGACGGAATGAGGTCAGTGAAAAGGGTCTATAGGGCTGTTGCAGCTAAGTTTGCACGGCACCATTTCTTGCGCAAGCGGCCACGGATTCAACAATAGTTGGTTTCATCACCAGGTTCTGCATGGTCTTTCAAGCGGAATGGAGTCGAGGAAATCCACAAAACCTGTAGGAAACCTACAGGAAACGCGGTGCATCTTGCCAAGTGCAAACAGCTGGACACCATGTATTTCAAAGTGCCGCGTCGTGTGCCAAACAAGCTCGTATTGCATATTTTGGGGCTGGTATTTAAGCTTTGGGGATTTTGTGGCTGATATTTTTGCTACTAATCTTGTAATGTGCTGCCACCAGTGAGAGTGCGGATATCTTTTCGTATGTTACGCGTATCAGTGTCATAACGGCTCGAGCACGACGAGCGCACACATTAAATGGTTGAAGCTTGAGAGGCTCGTTCATCCCGTTGTTCCAGCGCCATTTCATGCTAGGACCGGGTCGCACTGCGTACGCATTTTTAGCATTCCGCACAGCCACACGTGTGGCATCTTGGTAGCAGTGCTACAGACCACATGACATCGTACAAGGCGAAGCTGACTCACTTTAAGCCCTGCGAGCCCACAGTACAGAGCGCCAGCACGAAGCTCATGAAGGTTATTGGGAAGGGACGCGTTCAGATACAGTTGTCTGAAAAGTGCGGTGGCACTTACGTCACACTGGAAGATGTTCTCTACGTTGGACGTCCTTTCGGTAGGACGGATCGAGGAACGAGGGCTGCACGTGTCTTTTGCTGAAGGGAGAGCCGGAATTACCGAAAACACAGGCGAATTTATCCTCAATGCGACTCGGGAAGGAATATTGTACCACGTCAAAGAGGCTCAATTCGCATCCAAGATTGCAAAAGTTAAGGACCCGTCATTGTGGCATCGACGTCTGGGATAGCACCACCGAGATGCTGTAGGTCACCTATGTGGAACAAGCGAAGACAAGCATATGGAAGACAGATGCGATATCTGCTATTTGGGAAAGCAGAGAAGGCGCAGTTTCCTAAAAGTTGAAGCAACACGAGCTAATGCGCGACTGGAACTGGTTCATCCAGACGTAGTTCGAAGAATTAACCCCACCTCCAAGGGTGGTTTGAACTATTTCGTGTATCCCCGTCGTGTGCCCTATGACGATCAAATGCGAAGTACTCCCAAGATTCGACGAGTACAGACGAATGGTGGAAAATCTCCACAATACAACAGTTTACAATACTTTGCGCAGTGACAACGGAGGAGTGTACACCAGCAAGGAATTCAACGAATACCTAGCGAAGCATGGCATAAGACGCCAACTGACCATTCCTGCCACTCCTGAGCAGAATGAAGTTTCAGATAGGATGAATCAGACATTGCTTGACAGACGAGGTCTCTCCTTATCGGGTCAGGTATCACCACAGAACTTTGGTTTGATGCAGTTGTCACTGCAAGTCACATCAGAAATAAGTGCCCATCTAAGGCAATCACAGGAAAATCTCCAGAAGCTCTGTGGACAGGAGAAGTGAGAATATACCACTTACGAGTATTTGGATGTCGAGCATGGAGCGTGCGAAGCAGACGACGCAATGGAAAGAAATTCGACCCGAAAGCTGAAGAATACATCCTTGTTGGTTATCCAGAAGGCGTTAAGGGCTAAACATTGTGGAACTGGAAGGATGATCGTTTCTCGTCGATCGGACGTCGTTGTTGACCAAAACTGTTTCCCCTACAAGCTTCATCAGACTGCAAGCACCAGTGTTGGGACATGTGACAATGGTCACGTCACTATCACATTTGATGCCGATGACAGCTTAAGTGAAGCGCACAATACCGGTCAGCAAGAGCGCTATCCTATTGACGAGCAGGATGGCACAGAAGAAGACCGTCCGCCATCAGCGGCAGAGGACGAAGCAAGCAGTAGCAGTCCCCAGCAGCTGCCTGGCACAACAAATGTTGGTGCTAACGTATTAAGACGTTCAGAAAGGCTGGCGAACAAGTAAATGCATTCAAATGTTGGCCACGGCTGTCACTTAGTGAAGCAACTCACCTCCAGAGATCCAAAAGGTCTAGATGAAGTCCTCTCAGCTCCGGATAAAGAAGAATGGAAGGAAACTATACAATGCGAGTTAGATAATCTCAAAACTTTCAAAACGTGGGAGCTCGTGTCACGACCAAAAGACAGACAAGTGGAGAAAGTGAAAGTGGGTGTTTCGTAAGAAACATAACGCAGATGGTAAATTGGAGCGCTACAAGGCACGTTTAGTGGCATGCGGATACTCCCAAGTGCAAGGAATAGATTTCAAAGAAACGTTGTCATCTTGAAGCTTAAGTCTATTAGGACGTCGTTGGCCATAGGAGTAGAAAGGAACTGAAAGATTCACCAGGTCGGTATCACAGCAGCGCACCTGAATGGGACACTAAAAGAGACTGTCTTCATGGAGCAACCCCAACCTTTTACGGAAGGGGGTAAGGACAAAGTCTGTCTTCTAAAGAAAAGTCTGTATGGACTTCGTCAATCCGGAAGGGAATGGAATTTCACTTTCTCAAGTCAGAAGGGATGTAGCGGTCCAAAGCAGATCCATGTGTTTATGTCGGCCAAGATAAAAATCTCATCCTAGGAGTTTACTTCGATGATCTGCTCATTATCTCAAAATATGAGAGTGAAATCGTCAAGTTTAGAGGACGTGTATCGCAAGAGTTTGACACAAAGGATTTGGGAGAGGCAAGCCACATCCTTTCCATACGGTTGAAAAAGGACAAGGATAGGACGCTGTCGCTCGATCAGACGCTTTATGCCGAGGAGGTCCTGGAGACGTTTGGGATGGCAGATGCGAAAGGAACATCATATCCGTTGAATCCAGTAATCAAGTATCAAAGAGCGGACAACAGCAACAAAGCAGGGGGAGACCTGGAACACGAATACAGACAAGCAGTTGGAGCGTTGATATACCATCCGCCGGAAGCTGCCGTTTACGCAATGGTCCAGGGAAAATGGCGGGCGCCCAAACCACGTGATCCCCAGGAGCCACTCACAGCGTCTCTGCTGGCCAGCGCGGGAAAAAAGCTGGGGCCCAGTGCGCATGCGCAGACCGACCTCCTTTCCCAACCTCCTTCCCCTTCTCTCCTCGGGTTTTTCGTCTCTCCTGTCGTTCCCCCTATCCCCCCAGCCTCGTCCATTTGTGGTTTCTCTTCGGCGCTTGCTGTCTTGCTGTAGAGCAACGATCATGCTGTCCCAAAGCAAACAATCAAAAAGTGGTGGTGTATGACAAACCAACTTTATTTGTCCTCGGGAACTGCCTCGAAAAAGCTACAGTACATATCTTTTTACGTCTTGTAACAGGCTTCACTGTTCTTGCGGAGCTTTAGGTGCTTCGACATCGAAGGGCAGTTCAAAAGCCAACGCTGAGCTATGTGCGTCGTTGTTGCCGATGGCTGCGGTAGAACAAAACACAAAATATATTGATGATGCGTAACTCTGCACGAAAATCACTGCTATGATAGCGCAATCGATCTTGATTTCGTATTTGAACACCAAGGCATTCGTCACGAATGTTCGAGATCACAGTGAATGAACGGCTGCGACGCGCATGAGGGGCAGCTAGCATAACCACACATAATTTGATTAACGGCATATCAGAAACGTACAAGTTACGGCAATGCACTGCACAATGAAACGCGGCTACCGTACCGAGTGACTCGTAAATGTTGTACGTAATACACTTAACGTGATAAACCTGCATTACTTCCTTAAGTCACAAAAAAGTAATCAAACTTGTCTTACCGTTCACCTGCAGTACGTCGGAAAGAGTGCAGACTTCCTCTGTGACGATTTCTGCGTCCTTTGGAGGTGCAGGGATTCTATGTCATGTTCGTCTTCCCGCTGTTGTGATGATGAGGTGGATGTTCCATTCCGTTCTCACATTAGCAGTTCGCCACAATCTAAATCTAAAGCATTCAAAACTCTCAAAGTACCCCCTAGCGTCTGCGTGCACAACGGTTGCAGTCCAAGAGAAGACGCGTGGCCGGACAGACGCGATGTCTCCTGTCGTTTTTCTCTTCTTCTTCTTTGTATGGGCTGCTTCCGTTGAGCGGTTCGCGCGTTCGGATGCTCGCTCCTCAGTCAAATGACTCTCGCCCAATCAGCGCAAAGGAAACTGACGCCAGTTTTTTAGACCAATGAGCATCCAAATATTTACACATATATTGCGCAGCCAATCAGAGATCGTTAGCGTACGCGCGCCGGTGGCGACATTATTTTGGAGGCGGTGCGTTTCGCTTTAGAGCCGGCGGCTGGATATACCTTGCCGGAGGAACCAGACCAGATTTGGCTTTTGCAACTACCTATAATAGCCAGTTCAATCAATGTCCAACTGAAGAGCATTGAAGTGGCATAAAGCATATCCTTCCATACGTAAAAGAGACAAAGAAGTATGCACCTGTTTACCAGAGAAGTGGGAAGTGTATTCAAGCCTTTTGCGACGCAGGCTGGGCAGGCGATCAAACAGACAGAAAATCCTTCAGTGGATACACGGTCACGTTGGCTAGTGGTGCTATATTTTGGAGTAGTAAAAAGCAGCGAACAACTGCGCTGTCAACAGTTGAAACCGAATACTTGGCCATGTGTCACGCCGCAAAGGAGGTGCTGTGGTTTCAGCATTTTATCGATGAGCTCGGAGCTAATGATCTTGTAAAGGAACCGCAAGTTTTGTTTGTCGAGAACCAGGGAGCAATTTCTCTTACTAAAAATCAAGTCACATCTGAAACAAGCAAGCACATTGACCTTAGCTATTTCTTCGTGAGAGAGAAGACTGGAGATGAGAAACTTGGCTTGCATTATATAGAATCGTCGAGAAACCTTGCGGATCTTTTCACAAAAGCCCTGAATGGAATCACAACTCTTGGACATTGTGTACATTTGGGTGTAACGAAACGGATGGACATGGTGTCAGTCCATTAAGGAGGAGTGTTGGTATTAATCTTGTAATGTGCTGCCACCAGTGAGAGGGTGGATATCTTTTCCTATGTTACGCGTTTCAGTGTCATAGCGGCTCGAGCACGACGAGCGCACGCATTAAAATGTTTGAAGCTTGAGAGCCTCGTTTATCCCGTTGTTCCAGCGCCATTCCATACTAGGACCGGGTCGCACTGCGTATGCATTTCAAACAGATATTTGATGTTGCTTCTCGCTCGCGCCACCCGGTAAAAACAAATAGGTCTATTACGATCGTCGCTTGCGTTTTGTTGCTTTCCTGCCATTTTGGCCGCATTTTCTATCACACTTTTGTGGAGTTGTAGAATACGGTACGCAAACGCCTAGGTATCCCAATAAAATAAGGGGTCCTCACACCGCATGTCCAGAACCCAAGTACTGCTCTACGCAATACGCAGCAGCGCTGCCTTACTTATATGCGGCTCCAAACACCCCTGGAACCGCAAAACACCAAACACCTAACATCTCCAAAACACCCTGTTGCCGAGGCAGGTGTGCCGCACACAGCCAGCTATCAACGGCCACATTCCGCACTGTAGCGTTATTCTCTCTTTCTCATGCTTTGGTGCCAAACACTATTGGGTACCACAGTAATGTACACTTGGCTTTGAAGGGCTTTGTCATGTTCAGCGACATGTGAGCTATGATATTCGTACACGGTATAGCCGGACTCCACATTGGTGGGGCCCACCTTTCCATTTTATTTTTTCGCTTTCGTCACAATCACCACAGTAATACTCCTGATATAACGAACAATAGAAAGTATCATTCTTTTGGTACATGTTTCACCCGGAAGAGGCGACCTCTTGTGCGAGTGAACAAGCTCAGGGCATATCCGCGATCACAAAGGCAGCCGATCATTTGCAGCGCAATGCAGGAAGAAGTGCTATAAAGGTTCAACCAGCGTTTCTCCAGCGGTGGGCCGTGGCAGTTGTTGAACGGCAACCCGTAGGGCAGAGAGACGACAAAGATGCGTCACCGTCCTCGCAGTCCGAGACGAGCAAATTTGCACGTCCAGCAACGGAAGCGGACCGCGCATGCAGCCAATGAAGGATTAGCCTAAGGTTAGGGTCAACCTGGACGCGGAATTGTTGCTCAGATTAGTCGAGTAGATAGCGTTTGGCAGATCAGAAAACTGTCAAGAGGGAACAAAGCAGTCCGTGGGACATCCTACATATATGGTGCTGGGAGATCGGGATATCCATGGGACATTATCACTTTCAGTATGCCCGTCCACGGCAGTGTGGCGTCCCTCATGATCTCAGTTGTCTAGCGACGTAAACACCCAACTGTTAAAGTATTTATACATTTAAGTGAGGGTAGCGGTGGCCGTGTGTTGGCGGAGCGAAATCATTTCATAATGGCTCCCTCAAAGGCGTAAAGGACTCCCACTGCGAGCGTATTCTAGCCTGTACGTGATGACGATGGTGAGTGATAAAGGCATGTGAATGGTGTCTGCTTACACGCATAAAATGCAAACATATGAACGCGTGTCATGGTTATTAGGATGCGTACTTGTGTCAAATCTGTTTTTTCAATTTTTACAAAATGTGATACGTGTTAAGGTCAGTCTATATCCCGTAATACTGTACTTGACATTTTCTATTTCGTGTTAGCGCCGCGAAGCAATTATGGCTGTGCGCGGCCAACAGATGAGGAGCAAGCAGAGTGGGAGGAAACAGTGGGGAACAGTGGATTAGCAACTCTCCTCGGTCAAACTTAGGGGGAACCGTACCGACATTTGTCTGGAAAGCCTGCCACAACCACACCAGAAAACTTCAAACAGCACACAGCGTAAAAAAAAGAGAAAAAACAGCAGTCAAATTTGCAAGCGCAAGTGGAGCCACTTCAACCGGTCCCAAAATTATGTTTCAGAAAGACAAGTAAAATGCACACAAAACGACCAGCTGTAGAAGCCTTCTGGAATATGTTGCCATTCGAATCCAGATATCCTTTTGCTGCAATGAACATCCATGTGCTGCAAAAAGCACACTTGCAGAAACCTGAACAGTAACCCGATTATGTCTCAGTTCACTATACACCAATCTGGCTATAAAACTGCATAAGTTATTTATCAGTGCCCAGGGGAAATTTTGGACTAGTTGTAAGCATGTCACCATTCTACTGCGTCATTTTCTTCGTGATGTCTTGTACAAGCCTTCCAATAACTTTCATTGAATTTTTCATGTTAACAAGATCAACTTAGATTTCAACATCAGGAATCCTGAAAAATAACACATGTCAAAGAAGGCTGCTCGGCTCATAAAAAGGATGTCTTTTTTTATACAGATTTTTCATTAAAAAATATAGGGACTAGAGACATGCTGCTTTCACTGCTATCATCTCTGGGCTGGCGGACGTTCTTGGCCATATGTTGCTCAACCGTCAAATGACTAATTATCTAAAAATCATTAATTGTATTTTTAATTATAAAAGCTACGAAGTTGTCCCAAAGAGAATATCTGTTCCTTTCGGTGACCTCATATCGTAGCCGTTTTCAGAACAAAATTCCGTTCAGTGGATCGTCCGCAAAAAAATTCGTGAAGGAACACCTTTTTCTTTTTCTTTTTGTTCATTGGGCGTCTTCGGAGATCCGTCTTTCCTTCACCCCCAATGTGAGAGGTTGAAAGAGCACACTGTCGCCTGTTGCGTCCTGGAAAAAGATTGAAAGAAACCAGAAAATGCAATCCAAGATAAGGGCAGTTCCGATAGAGTCGCCCGATACATTTCTTTTTGTTTTCTTCCCGCAAGTTAAAGCTCGGCGGCACTGTGGCGGCATCTTCGACGCATGAGGCTCCTTCACCCTCTTACACTGGGGGTGAAGGAAAGACGCGTCTCCGAAGATCCTCAATAAACAAAATACAGAAAAGAATGATGTTACTTCACGAATTTTTTGTCGGCGATCTACCCAACGAATGTTTGTTCTGAAAACGCCGACGATATCAGGTCACCGAAAGGAACAGATGTCCTCATTGGGACAACTTCGTGCTGTTATAATTAAAGAGTTAATTTACGATTTTTCGGTGACTAGTCATTTGACGGTTGAACGACATATGGCCAAGAACGTCCGCCGGCTCAGAGATTATAGAAGTGAAAACAGCATATCTATAGCCCTTATAGGTTTTTAGTGAAAAACCTGTATTAAAAAAAGACACGTGTCTTTTTTAATACAGATTTTATACAGATACCGAAGAGATCCAAATAAGTACCCTATTATACAGGGTACCCTGTATAGTACAGGGTATATTATACAGGGTACCCTATTATACAGGGCACCCTGTATAATAGGGTACTTATTTGGATATCTACCCATGCTAATGAATACTGGAACAATTAGTAAGCAGGAAGCACGAGAACCTGGGCGGGGTAATCTAGTGCACATGGTTGAGCTGTTTGGTCTATGGCTATATGTTTGGCCAAATATCCGAGTAAGACATCGCAGGTGCCTGCAAAGCAACCTGACGTACGACAGACACGCAATGATGACGTCGCCGCACTCTGTAATCCACTGTCTGTAAGGGACGGAAAGCCACCGGAGGTATGGCTAGTTGACTGGCCTCCTAGGAAAATAAGGTCGTCCACAGGGTACCCTTCGTGGGTCATATGCAAGCGCAGCTGCGGCTCCAGTAGCGACGCCACATATTCGTTGGTGTTCGACATCCAGGATTTAACTTGAGACAAATTGCTGCTACTACTGCTCTAGTTTAGTTCCCGCCATGGGAATATGTGACATGGTGAGTCATTAGAGTCATTCCCACCTCATGACAAACGGGCTCCCCTTTTGAGATTATATTAAACTGTGAAAGTTTGTGTGTGGTCTCTGATGAACCTTGTTTCTGTGTTGCTTTGTTCTGATTTCTAGAAGCCCGCACAACATAGCTCAGGGGGAGATGCTAAGTTCTGTGTGTCTTAATATGTATGTGTGTATGTCATCCCGTTATGTACGTATTTGACTTTTTTCTTTTCTAAGTGGCCCCAGTCTGCAGTATCGCGTATGGATTGCTTTTATTTGTTTGTTTGTCACAAAGGTCTCGACCTTGCCGACTGTTAACAAAACCTCACTTGGGACGACACGCGGATGGGTTCGGGTTGTTGTGTCACAGTTTGGACTTAGACTGAAGGAGTGACAAAGACGACTCCCGCACGTGAAGGTTGGCCCTTTTGTATACAAAAAAGAGTATCTGGGAACAGGGTAATCCGCTATTTCCGTATGGTTTATGGATTGCCACTATTGGACTTTGTTATGTTATGACTCACTTTTAAATTTTGCTATAGTCGTGGCGGTGTCCACCACCCGTGTGCGGCGCACAAAGGCAAGCTAGCATCCCCCCCCCACACACACACACACCGCTTTATGCTATTACAACTGTGTTTACGACTTTGTGTATTTTGAGTAAGCTCTTTCGGATGAGTTTCATTGGCTGCACCAATTTTGACGTGCCGAGTCAGGATGCTGGGTACCGTGATTCGTTGAGAACGCTTGGCCGGTACACTGATGATTGTAAATAAGAGAGTCCGGACGAAGAAACAAGGAAAGTGGAAAGAATTCAACAGCAGAAGACTACACGCGAGTTTGGGTGGAGACGATCAGTCTCATGAGGTAACATGTACCATGTATATACTGTAACTAAACAGTTATTGTTGCTAGTACCCTGGAATGATTTCTGCTCGCTACGGTACAGACTCCGTCCCACCACCCTTCCACAACAACTTCTCCCAGAGTGTCTTTTGTTCCATCAACAGTGGAATACGGGGCAGCAAGTTCACTGAGAGTATCGGGTAACATAGTATGTCCGCATTTTGCTTCCCAGCTCACAATTCGAAGGCCGTCTTGCTCGCGCTGAACAGGAAGTGTCTCAAGCACCGGGGCAGCTGGTCGTCTGCTTCCATGCACCCAAATGAAAAGGAAGCATTAAAAGTTCCCTATCTTCCCTAAATTTTCCCCTATCTATATACAACATCCTGGTCGTCCGAACCTCCATTTTGTAGCGTGTATATATATATATATATATATATATATATGTTTGTAAGTCAAACGTCGCAATGCCAGTACTGGACAGCTGTTTCGGCCTTGTTGGGCCATCATCAGCAGTACGCAGGCAGGCAACGTTTGAGCGGATGGCGTCAGAAGGTCACGTGGCACGTGATGCCTCCCGTCAGGGTGTCCTAAGACACCTCTGAAAGCCCAGTGCAAAGCCAGTCAAGTGTATAAGGGAAAAGAAAATTAGCAAGAGCTCTTTGGCTGCACGTGTAGCATATGTTTGTAAGTCAAACGTCGCAATGCAAGTACTGGACAGCTGTTTCGGCCTTGTTGGGCCATCATCAGCAGTACGCAGGCAGGCAACGTTTGAGCGGATGGCCTCAGAAGGTCACGTGGCACGTGATGCCTCCCGTCAGGGTGTCCTAAGACACCTCTGAAAGCCCAGTGCAAAGCCAGTCAAGTGTATAAGGGAAAAGAAAATTAGCAAGAGCTCTTTGGCTGCACGTGTAGCATATGTTTGTAAGTCAAACGTCGCAATGCCAGTACTGGACAGCTGTTTCGGCCTCGTTGGGCCATCATCAGCAGTACACAGGCAGGCAACGTTTGAGCGGATGGCGTCAGAAAGTCACGTGGCACGTGATGCCTCCCGTCAGGGTGTCCTAAGATACCTCTGAAAGCCCAGTGCAAAGCCAGTCAAGTGTATAAGGGAAAAGAAAATTAGCAAGAGCTCTTTGGCTGCACGTGTAGCATATGTTTGTAAGTCAAACGTCGCAATGCCAGTACTGGACAGCTGTTTCGGCCTTGTTGGGCCATCATCAGCAGTATGCAGGCAGGCAACGTATGAGCGGATGGCGTCAGAAGGTCACGTGGCACGTGATGCCTCCCGTCAGGGTGTCCTAAGACACCTCTGAAAGCCCAGTGCAAAGCCAGTCAAGTGTATAAGGGAAAAGAAAATTAGCAAGAGCTCTTTGGCTGCACGTGTAGCATATGTTTGTAAGTCAAACGTCGCAATGCCAGTACTGGACAGCTGTTTCGGCCTTGTTGGGCCATCATCAGCAGTATGCAGGCAGGCAACGTTTGAGCGGATGGCGTCAGAAGGTCACGTGGCACGTGATGCCTCCCGTCAGGGTGTCCTAAGACACCTCTGAAAGCCCAGTGCAAAGCCAGTCAAGTGTATAAGTGTCAGTCAAGTGTCAGTCAAGTGTATAAAATATATATATATATATATATATATATATATAGGAGTTGAAATAAACGAATGCGGTTGACCACGAAAAATAAAGGTATTCAATAAGGATCAGAAGTGGAGACAGTGCTTCTACGGGACAAGGAATAAAAGCAGAACTTTATTAAAAACTAAGAGGGGGTATTCGACGTTTCGACAGCAGCGCTGTCTTCAACAGGAATGTGATATTATGGTGACGTACGACAATTCCAAAGAATGAGAGGGGAATATGTACAAGGGGAGAGGGCAGCACACGTGCTTTGTCAAACAAAGGTTAAAGGGTAGAATGAATCACAGGCAGTCATGTTCCTCGCCGGAGGGCAATGATTTCCTGGGGTGACCAACCGGGTAGTCTGAAAGAGATATAAAAGAGTGTATGTATTCTGAGAGAACTAGGAATTTAAGTTGCGAACAGTTGAGAGGACGCCGGGGTCCTCGTTAATCTGGCTTTTAAATTTATAGATCAGGAACGTTTTCTTTGTTCTCTAAGGTCTTGGGATGGAAAACTCGATTGCAGAACGAGAATGGCTATGTCGTTAATTGAGTGGCCGGGTTTACTAAAATGTCGAGGCACTGGCAGATTAGGTTTCTTTGATACGTCGGATCTGTGGTTGTTGAATCGGATTCTGAAGGATGTAGCTGTTTGACCGGTATATTGGGCCTTGCACTCATTACATTGAAGGAGATAAAAGGATGTTAGAAGATTTACAGTTAAATAGACCATTAATTTTTGTGCGATAGTTAGAATTTCTGCTTTCTACTCTCGTAGCAGTTGGCATTAATTTACAGATCTGGCATCTGCGTCCGTTGCATGGTTGACAACCGTTGTGTTCCGACGGCTTGTTTAACTTTGCGTTCACAAGTCTGTCTTGGATGTTCCTTGCTCGGCGATAAGTAACGCGGGGTGGTTCCGGAAACACCTGACTCATATGATCAGATAGGGTGGGGATTGCATAGTGCCGTTTAAGTATGCGGTTTACGTCCGGAGTATAACCGTTGAAGCTAATAGTGAGGTTTACTGAAGAATTCTTATCGGCTCGGGGCTGTCTTTGGAATAGGTTCTCTTGATCGGTTGATCTAGCTATGGCTATGGCATCTTTTACGACCTGATTAGGATATTATCTGTCTGCGAATGTTTCTTCAAGGCTCTGAAGATGATTGTCTAGTTCATCATCGTTAGAACATATTCTCCGGGAACCCAGCGCTTGACTATAAGGGATAGCTAGCTTAGTGTGTCTGGGGTAGCAACTCTGGAACGATAGGTCCTGTTGGGAGGCGGTAGGCTTTCGATACAGACTTATGGTTATGATTCCATTATAGAGTTTAACTTCCACATCCTGAAAATTAACAACTGAAGAGGAGTAATTGAATGTAAATTTAATACTGGAATGCTTGGTTAAAGTCGTTAACAAACAACTGAAGGTTCAACAACCACAGATCCGACGTATCAAAGAAACCTAATCTGCCAGTGTCTCGACATTTTAGTAAACCCGGCCACTCAATTAACGACATAGCCATTTTCGTTCTGCAATCGGGTTTTCCATCCCAACGTCAAAGAGAATCGTTCCTTATCTATAAATTTAAAAGCCAGATTAACGAGGACCTCGGTGTCCTCTCAACTGTTCGCAACCTAAATTCTTAAATCTCTCAGAATACATGCACTCTTTTGTATCTCTTTCAGACTCCCCGGTTGGTCACCCCAGGGAATCATTGCCCTCCGGCGAGGAACATGACTGCCTGTGATTCATTCTACCTTTTACCTTTGTTTGACAAAGCACGTGTGCTGCCCTCTCCCCTTGTACATATTCCCCTCTCATTCTTTACAATTGTCGTGCGTCACCATAATATCCCATTCCTGTTGAAGACAGCGCTGCTGTCGAAACGTCGAATACCCCCTTTTAGTTTTTAATACAGTTCCCCTCTTATTCCTTGTCCTGTAGTAACACTGTCTCCACTTCGGATCCTTATTGAATACATATATATATATATATATATATATCAGACGGCTACGAAGTTGAATAAAAGTGAAATAATAAGGCGTGGACTACAGATTACATTAACGTTAACAAAAACTAATTTATTCAATGGGTAATTTAACACATAGATTAAAAAAGAATGGTTGACGTTTCACTGTCGAAACGTCGACTATTCTTTTTTAATCTATGTGTTAAATTACCCATTAAATAAATTAGTTTTTGTTAACGTTCCTGTAATCTGTAGTCCACGTCTTATTATTTCACTTATATATATATATATATATATATATATATATATATATAGAACAAATAGGTTAATATATCAGACGGCTACGAAGTTGAATAAAAGTGAAATAATAAGACTTGGACTACAGATTACAGGAACGTTAACAAAAACTAATTTATTTAATGGGCATTTTAACACATAGATTAAAAAAAGAATGGTCGACGTTTCGACAGTGGCACTGTCTTCGTCAGGACAAAAGAGGTCCAAGGGTTGCATATTGCTTAAATAGGTTTCCTGGGTGACGTCACAATCGGTGCAAGTATGCCACGTGGCAGTTGTCTGAGTCATATTCTGGAACATTCCGCAAGGTCAAGTCCGGGTGGTGATGTCATCTTTCTTGGGGAGCCAGCTCAGGGTGACCAGCTCAGGGCTCACCCTGAGCTGGCTCCCCAAGAAAGATGACATCACCACCCGGACTTGACCTTGCGGAATGTTCCAGAATATGACTCAGACAACTGCCACGTGGCATACTTGCACCGATTGTGACGTCACCCAGGAAACCTATTTAAGCAATATGCAACCCTTGGACCTCTTTTGTCCTGACGAAGACAGTGCCACTGTCGAAACGTCGACCATTCTTTTTTTAATCTATGTGTTAAAATGCCCATTAAATAAATTAGTTTTTGTTAACGTTCCTGTAATCTGTAGTCCAAGTCTTATTATTTCACTTTTATATATATATATATATATATATATAAGCAGGAAAAATCAGAAGACGACAAAGAGCTAGTTGCAAAGAGCAAAGTTGCACGCTACACCTCCCATCGTGATACTTTGGCTACTTATCATGAAAACGACAGGATTCCGCGTGGGCTAGAAATCCAAAAAACATCAACCTTCCCCCTGAACCATGAACGCAATGTGCAATGGCTGTCCATTCTTAACAAAGCATCTTTAGACCTAACTAAAATTCTAATTTCTCACTGCCAAGATACTATCCAGTCTCTATCCGAAGACGCCGACGCTATTAACAGCACTACCCCGTTGTCACATTCTCATAGATCAGAGTTAGACAAATTCCTCCAAAAGAAAAACGTCCACCTGAAGCTCCGAAAGCAAAAGAAATTATTTAGAGACAAAATCGATTGCCCTCCAACTCATAATAATTCCACAGATTCGGCATCCTCTAATTCCGAAGCCAGTAGCAATACTTCACAACTACGTCCAGATACTCCGTTAGACAGCAACAGCCAGTTTGCCCCCGACATCCCCACACTAACCAAATCTAGCGTAGTGAACCTTTCTTTCCGTGACCTTACACCCGCGGAAATCTCTCTACTGGAGAAGGGATTATCGTTTTGTCCCAATAACAGTAAAATCGATGAATATCAGCTACATCTGGATCTTGACAACTTTGCGCGGCGACTACGCCTTACGGAATACTTCTACGACAAACCGCAATCAAATCTAAATCCTTTCCGTATAAAATCCGATTTTACTCCCAACCCGAACCGAGATAAAAGTCTTGATATGTATATCAAAGCTGTTCAGAAAGATATTCTCAGTACTTATGCAAGCTCAAACAATCGGAAATTCCGGCACAATCTTACGAAAGCAGAACAGCAAAGCTTGTCCGCGCTAGAAAGCAACGAAGGTATCATCATCAAACAGGCTGATAAAGGAGGTGCCATAGTCGTAATGGATAAGCAAGCTTATGTGGCGGAAGGACTCCGTCAACTTAATTGTGCAGACTTTTACAAACCTCTCGAATCCGACCCCACTAATGAAATTGCCGCAGATATATGTAAAACACTAAAACGGTTAAAGACCACTAAGAAAATTGGCGATGCGCTCTACGAATACTTACTTCCTAAAGACCCTAAACCAGGCCGATTTTACATGCTCCCTAAGATACATAAACCAGGCAATCCCGGAAGACCAATTGTGTCCAGTAACGGTACCGCTACAGAAAATATATCGTCCTTCGTCGATCACGTTCTCAAATCTATCCCCCCTAAATTACCTTCCTACGTCAAAGACACCAACCATTTCCTTCAAACTGTATCGCAAGTAACCGTTCCCTCAAGCTGTCTCTTGGCAACGTTAGACGTCACGTCCCTTTACACTAATATTCCCCACGCAGGTATGGCAGCGGCCGTTTCAGCATACAAAAATCAACCTGACCAGCCGTATGATCCTACTGTCCTCACCGAACTGCTAACACTTATTTTGACCTCCAATAACTTTGAATTTGATAACAAGCACTATCTGCAAGTTAACGGGACAGCTATGGGCACGAGAATGGCCCCCAACTATGCAAATATCTTCATGGCATCCCCGGAGGAAACATTTCTCGAATGTTCCGTGTTGAAACCACTTGTGTACAAGAGATTTTTAGATGATATTTTTATCATATGGCCTCATTCTGAAAGCGACCTTCTCACGTTCATCAACCGGTTCAACCAAATTCACCCTAACATTCAATTTACCTCCCACTACTCCGCCTCCACTGTTACCTTCTTGGATGTGGAAGTCAAGTTACAAGACGGAGGCATCTCAACCAACTTATACCGGAAGCCTACAGATGCTCAGCAATACTTATCGTTCCGCAGTTGCCATCCAAGGCATACTAAATTAGCCATACCTTATAGTCAGGCATTGCGCTACCGCAGAATATGCACTAACGATGCCGAACTAGACAACCATCTCCAACGACTAGAACAAACCTTCATTGATCGTGAATACCCGGACAAACTAGTTAAAGACGCTATAGCCAGAGCAAGATCCACAGATCGCCAACAATTGCTCCAAAGATCTCCTCGAGCCAATGGTAATTCTGCAGTAAATCTCACTGTCACATTCAATGGCAGCGTTCCTAACATTAGCCGGATACTCAACCGCCACTACACAATTCTTTCACAATCTGATCGGATGAAGGAAATATTCTCACAGCCACCGCGCGTAAGTTATCGCCGGGCGCGGAACATCCAAGACAGACTAGTAAATGCCAAAATTAACAAACTTCCAGAAAATAACATTGGTTGCCACCCTTGTAATGCAACTAGATGCCAAATTTGTAAATCAATGCAAGCCGCTAACTCTGCAGATAGTACCAATTCAAATTATCGGGTCAACATTAATGGCGACTTTAACTGTAATTCTTCCAATGTTGTCTATCTTCTTCAATGTAATGAATGCAACGCCCAATATATCGGACAGACAGCTACTTCATTTAGAACGCGATTCAATAACCACAAATCTGACGTCGCGAAGAAACCTAATCTGCCAGTGTCGCGCCATTTCAGTAAACCAGGACACTCAATTACCAATATATCTATTTTCATCCTGCAGTCAGGCTTTCTTTCCCAGCGGCTCAGGGAACAGCGCGAGTCTTATCTCATTCATAAATTTCAGTGTCAGATAAACAAAGATCCAGGAATCCTTTCTACTATTCGCAACCTGCATTCCTAATCCAGCACAATACATACACTCTTTTGTCTCTTTTTCAGGCTCACGGGTATTTCCTCAAGGTCCTGCTGCACAGACCCGGTCATTCCCCTTTCACTTAGTCACCAACCTATGTTAGTCATGACAAAAGCGCATGCGCTGCTCTCTTTCCCTTGTACATAACCCTCTCCCATATATAAAGCTTGTTCTTGTCACCAAACCCCAGTCCCGTCGAAGGCAGCGCTGACTGCCGAAACGTCGACCCCTATCCCTATATGTCTTAATAAACTCCCCTTTGTGTTTTCCTGTAAGCTCTTTGTCGTCTTCTGATTTTTCCTGCTTATTTCATTCTCGTGGTCAACCGCCCTCCTAAGCTTCTAATCTATATATATATATATATATATATAAATTATTCTGGTGTACCGGTAAATACATACCTCGTGTGCACTGGTGCTCGCATCGTCAGACGTCGCAAGGAGAAACACTGGTGTCGGGACTGCGGTCCGTTTCAGACATTCTCGACCGTCCGCTGCTACCATTTCGTACGACTCGTCAGAGAAATGGGTTGAATAAATACGGCGTGGACCAAGTGCCTTGACCAAGCACTTGCAAGCACTTTTGTTTCTGCACATTATCCGTTGGAATCTTGTGGCACACAACGTTCCGTGTCGAAAGAGCAGACTTGCAGCACCCCCAAACATTACAGTAGATACCTGGCGTCGCTGTCAGGTGAAGTTCAGCTCCATTTCGGCAGGAAATGAACTTGTTTGCATACACAAACCTCGCCAGACGCAATACACGCCGTACGATATGGTTGGGAGGAGAGCAAACAGAGACCGCTGACAGGTATTTTAGGATACTGTTTCTTCGATATCTTGAAGAATTGTCCTTGTAATTATTGTGATTCTAAAAGTAGTGTTTATTGGTAATTAGTAGCCGGCCATAAGTTCATCATGAATTACATAGGATCACGTGACGGGAGCACTCCGATCATGACTTGTTTAGTTGTTGCGGGGCGCAACCTACGCAACCTCTGTGTGCGGCATCACACAGGCAACCACTACCACGTCGCGCACAGAAACAGGGGGGGGGGGGTCAAATTTCACTTTACAGTTCCTTTAGCAATGTGTGCCACTTCTTAAGTGATGAATGACCTGTAAACCTATAAATATTTCTAACGCTTTTTACCTTTTCTATTTCCTATTAAATCAAATGAATAACTTTTTAACTACTTCTGGTTCATACCATCTTCGTGGCGCTCTATGGCCTAAGTTCCCGTTGCGCCAGCAAAATCCTAATCAGCATCATTTTGCAATTGGGGAGAAGAGCAGGAACGATTTCGAGCTCTATCAGGAGCAATCTCCGATACGGCTAGGCTTTGATGCTAGCGATTCTAGTGTTGGCGCAGTTCTCTTGCAGGAGCATGAAGCGATTCCTTCTCCGGCGGCTGTGGCAGTGAATCCGGCAGAGAGTGTAACTACTCTGTCACGGAAAAGAAGTGCTTGGCAATGTCACGAAGTTCGACCTCTACCGCAATCCCTATGCGGAGCCATCCCGCCGAGCAATTGATCCCTTCCATCATGAACAGAGGGCGATCCCCGCAGGAACCAGCCATGACAGACCCGTCCTTCCCAATTATCGTGGTCAATCCGGCAACACAGCTGGCGAAACTACGGACAGGCAGCGGGAACGGCAGCGTCTGCCGCGCCCGCAGCCGCAAAGCTCCGCCGGCTGTTGGAATTGCGGTAGCCCCGAACATTTTCGTTGGGGCTGGCCGCACCGAGGGCCGAATACCCGTAATGTGCTAACGGGAAACGGCCGCAGCCGACGTCCATGAACGCTCGCTTAACGACGTCGGCTATCTGCCGAAAGAGCGAACGATCGCCAGCAGCGGCTTTGATAATGCAAAAGCTAGCTCTGCAAGCAGCAAGACAACCAAAGGAGACGCATTAGCTCCTTTTGCTCTCTCCATTCGGAATGGCTTTCAGGACAGAGAACCAAACATCGCAGTTCGCATTTTGGGCAGAAATTACATCGCCCTTATAGACACGGGAGCTACACTCTGTCTCATCGGTGACTGTGTTTACGAGCACTCCCTGCAAAGACAAGTAGTTCTACAGACTACTCAGGTCACCCTTCGTCTTGCTTCCAATGACGTCATTCCAGCACAATATGCAGTTGTGCCCTGGCTCCGTTTCGATGGGAGACGGCGAAAGCAGCGCTTCGTTCACCTTCCTGGCCTGGCAGTGCCCGTTATCCTGGGAGGGATTTCATCATCAGGCAGAAGTTGGCGCTGGACCTGCCCAATGGAGGACACGTATACCACAGCTCGACAGGGTTCTTCCCCTTCGCCACGCAACCGCACGATTGCACGGCACAACAAGCTGCAGCAGTCTCCACCGAACCGTCTGCACTCCCAACTGTCTTGGGGTCATTCCATGGTCCGGAGGAGGAGCCCGGTCAGCTTCAACAAGTATTGCGGCAGTACGACGGCATCTTTACGGAAGAACTCGGTAAGACGTCTCTGCTAGTGCATAGCATAGACACGGGTAACGCTAGGCCCTGGCGTTGTAATTCAAGACTTTTGAGCTACATAAGCGTGCTTTGTTAGACGCTGCTCTAGAAGAAATGCTCCGAACCGACGCAGTTCAGAGATCCCAGAGCCCTTGGGCGTTTCCTGTCGTCCTGGCTCCGAAACGTAATGGTACGGCAAGGTTATGCGTCGACTATCGTCGACCTAACGTAGTCACTGTAAGGGACTCTTATCTCTTCTCGTCCATCGAATCAATCATGTATTCCCTGGGCAACGCTGCTGTGTTTTCAACGCTTGATTGTAGCAGAGGGTTCCTGCAGATCCAGGTTGCCCCGGAGGATGTCCAGAAGGCAGCCTTTACCCTGCCCTGTCATAGGGGTCTGTTCGAATTCGTACGGATTCCTTTCGGTCTGTGTAACTCACCAGCCAGTTTCCAGCGGTTGATGGACACCTTATTAGGAGATGCGAAGTACAATTTCGCGATGGCGTACATGTATGATGTCGTAGTGTTTTCCAGAAATTTTCAGGAACACCTGTCAATCGTCCTTGCAAGGATGAAGCAGGCGGGGCTAACAATTAACCCCCGCAAAGTACAGCTGGCATCGCCTACGATCAGCCTTCTCGGCTTCGTGATGGACGGAGGCACCATCAGTCCTAGCGATGACAAGCTAAAGGCAATCATGGAGTTTCCGGTTGCTGGTAACGTAAAACCCTTGCAGCGTTTTCTAGGTATGGTTGGCTTTTACCGGCAATTCATTCCTAACTGTGCTCAGTTAGCGCAGCTGCTTAACCAGTTGTTGCGCAAAGACACACACTGGCATTGAGGAGAACAGCAGGAACAATCCTTCCGAGCTCTATCTCATGCAACCGCTAATAGGGCCAGGCTATATTTGCTCGACCTAAACAAACAGTTTGTTGTGCAGACAGTTGATAGCGATTATGGTGTTGGCGCAGTAATCTTGCAGGAGCATGACGCTATATTCTCTCTCTCCAGTGGCTTTTGCAAGTCGCACGCTAAATCCGACAGAAAGGAACTATTCGGTCACGGAAAAGGAGTACCTGGCGATCATCTTCGCTCTCAGGAAGTTTGATCTCTACCTGGATGGCAGTACATTCACTGTCCAGACTGACCACCAGGCACTCTCATGGCTGCAGCGGCTCCACAACCCAGCTGGACGTCTCGCCAGGTGGGCCCTGAAGCTACAAGGCTACCCCTTCAACGTGAAGTACAGGCGGGGCTCCACGAACGTAATAGCGGACGCACTATCCCGTGTGCCTGTAGCGGAGGGGGGAGAGGAAGGCACCGAGACGCCTTCTCAACTCCTGGCAGCAGCACAAGTGGCACGGGATAGATCATCGTCCTGGGGCACGGTCGTGAGCAGAGAGCAGCTCCTAGATGCTCAGAGAGCGGACACGCCTTTGTCAGCGGGTGTCTCAATGGTTATCTGAGCAGGTCTCGGCAGACACCGGAACGTCTGACGGACGGCACGACTCCTATCTGCTTGGCGAGGATGGCATCCTGTTCAGGTACATACCCCAGGCGGATGACGACGACGGTACATCCCCATTCAGAGTCGTGGTCCCACCAAAGCTGCGTAAGTCTTTCATACGTTACTTCATGACTCGGCCTTGGCAGCTCAGAGCAGTGGCAGGAAAACTTATGAAAAATTATGTCGTGTTGCGACATGACCGGGAATGAGGCAAAACGAAACTAAGTATGTTCGTACTTGTCCGATATGCCAGAGAGCAGAGGCAGAGAGCCCTGGGCGCTTACAGCCAGTTCAGAGCAATAGGCTCTGGCAGATAGTTGCTTGTGATGTGATGGGACCTTTTCCTCGTAGTCCTAGAGGTAACCAGTACTTGTTTGTGGTTACTGATCATTTCACAAAATGGGTTGAGCTGTTTCCTCTCAGGACGCTGACTTCTCAAAGAGTATGGAAACGACTGCTCGACACCTTTTGCCGGTTCGGGTTTCCCGCTCAGCTGACCACTGACAACGCAACCTACTTTACAAGTAAGGTGTTCTCAGATTCTTACGCTGTCTTAGGCATTCAGCACAAAAAGACTTCCCCGTATCACCCTCAGGCTAATATTACCGAACGTGTTAATCGGAACCTGAAGATGACGTTGGTTGCTTTTACTACTCAGCACCACCGTGATTGGGATTTTCGCCTGACTGAGCTGGCGTTCGCTACAAGGACGACGGTCAACAGATCTTCAGGCTTCACCCCGGCGTCCCTGAACTTGAGACGAGAGGCTCCTTTTCCAGTAGAGAATGCTCTGGGCCTCCGGCATGGCAGTACCCAGCCTCCTTATTCAAGGTACGCTGAGGACCTCCAGAGCCGACCGGACGTCGCAGCTCGGACGGCTCGGGAGAACTTGGACGTCGCAAGGTTGGACCGGGCTCGCCAGTACAACCATGGACGACGGAATCTCACCTACAGCGTCGGTGATCTTGTCCTTCGACGGACACCTGCTTAGTGATGCGTCACGCGGCTTTGCAACTTCGCTCGCAGATAGGTAGGACGGCCCCTTCGAGGTGAGTGCGTGCTCCTCCGGCCTCACTAACAGGCTTCGTCGCTGCGACACCGGCGAGGAAACTGGGCCAGTACACACCTCGCATCTGAAAGCTTACCACCTTCGAGACCCCGACGGAGAGGAGACCGATCATCAGCCGTCTCCTCCCCAGGACCTGGACCAGGATTCCGCTTCCGGACCAGCTTCCAGTCGCTATAGTTTGCGTCCCCGCAGGAGGTGCATGTAGCTGCCACTATCCTAGTCGCTAAATCCTAGTGCTCTTGTATAGTTGGTCTTTCTTAATGTGATTTCTGTTTCGCAGTCTTCCGCTATAATCTTCTGGGGGAGTGCCTTTTCAGGTTCTCACGGTTTGAAATTGCTTTCTCACCGGATTCCCCTTTTCTTCCCTGGCTGATTACGATGCCTTCCCGTACGAGACAACGTGGCTCCCGGGACTTCCATTTTACCCAAGGCCGCCCGGGATCAAGCGGACCACTGGCACAATCTCGTTCGCCGTCACGACCTGCTCTTCGCTCAGTAGCCACCTAGACGGTGGTGGCGAGAGACCGCCCTGTTGGATGGGTGGCTCGCTCCAGATGGTCGTCGCAGCCACGCTCCCTCCGGGGCGAAGATCCTGCTGCGGAGCCTACGCCTTTTTGGGACTGACGTTGTCCGACCGTCACCCAAACGATTCACCAACGATCCGAGGAGGAACAAAGACTGCTGAGCCCTATGTGCAACGTCCCAGAATTACGCAGCGCGACTCATCGTCGAGGTCTGCTACACAGGACAAGGGTCGACGCCGCCCGTATACCGCCGTAGACGTATCAGCAGCGTTAGGTATCAGCACCCTGCGACGCCTACGCCCCGAACTGCTGCGGGAGGCTCCTCAGCGGGCAGACCCCCCGAAAGACGTCATAATTGACATGCTGGAGGAATTTTGAACTATTATTCAACGTTGTTTGTTGGTAAACTTTTGAATTTTGCAACTTTGTTCGTGGTAGTTACCACAAGGAAGGGCGAAGTGTGGAAAAAAGAGGACGAAGAAGTTGGGAGGTTGGAGGACGACGAGGAGGTTAGAGACAGGTAGTAAAAAGGAGGACGACGAAGGGTTTTGCCGCAGTATGGACGTGGAAGGCGACTGTAACGGACCTTAAGATGCTTGGTGCATCTTGTGTTTCGCCTTCCACTGGGATCGAATGGACGGGCTTTGCCCCCGAGAGTGGGAATAGGCTCCCACAACCTGGACGGCAGTACCTTTATTGTCCAGCATGACCACCAGGCACTTTCTTGACTGCAGTGGCTCTACAACTCGCCTGCACGTCTTGCCACATCTGCAGGTGGACCCTGACGCCACAAGACTACTCCTTCAACGTGGGGTACAGACGGGGCTCAACGCAAGTGGTGGCGGACGCGTTATCCCGCTGCCTCTGCCAGACGGGGTAGAAGAAGGCACCGGGGCGCCTATTAAACTTCCGGCAGGAGCACAAATGGCATGAGGCGGCTAGGGGCACGGTCGTTAGCAGAGAAAAGCGTTTAGAGAGAGCGGAAAGCCTTTGTCAGCGGGTGTCGCAATGGATAGCTGAGCAAGACTCAGCGGGTGCCGGAAATACTGATGGACGGCACAACTGCTATCTGCTGGGCAAGGACGGCATCCTCTTCAGCTACATACCCCAGGTAGACGAGGCGACGGCTCATCCCCTTTCAGAGTCGTGGGGCGAAAAAAGTTGCGTAAGTCTTTCATACGTTACTTCCATGACTCGGCCTTGGCAGGTCACAGCAGCGACAGGGAAGCTTGTTTTGTCGTGCTGCGACATGGCCAGGAATGAGGCAAGATCTAACTAAGTATGTCCGTACTTGTCCCGTATGCCAGACAACAAAACCTCGTTCTGTCTTACCCCCTGGACGCTTACAGCCTGTTCAGAGTAATAGGAGATATGCGAAATGAAGCGCCTTCTCCTGCCCGTGATCGAAAACACACTCGCGCCATTTTCGTCAGGGCAATGCTTGGAAAATATGGTTCCGCTATTCAGTATACGCGGTTCGCGTTGCCCGTCAGTAAGTTTGATTGAATTGTAGCATTCGAAGAGGGCTTCTGTTGTTTTGTCCTTCAATGTGCAAGTGTCTGATCTACGACTACGTTAGTAAAAGTTTGGTGTGTAGCAAGGCAACAGCCGGCAGCCTTGTATGAACGACACTGCAAGCTTTCTGTTCTGCTTAGTAAAGAATCGTCTGAATACCACAACTTTTTGCCATGAAGAGGGCTGTGTATGTCGAAACTCTGAAGAGTGAACACAACAACTTTATATAGTGATGATCACGGTGCCACCGCATTGCTTCGTCAACCTGTGCTAGCAGAGAGGAATAGAACAACAAAATGGTGCGTATTCATGAAACGCTGTAACTGAACGCTAGAAAGCGCCTGAAATAGTATTCTGTACTTGAAGTTACTATCGGACCAGCCGAAAGCTTAACGAGCATTCTCGATTATTCAGGATTAATATGCAGTCTCTCATATCTGCCACTTGAGAATCGGACATTTGCCGCTCGTTCATGCACCACTGATGCAGAACCTGAGAAACGGACCTAATGTGATATCAGTGTTCCTGATTTGAGTCCCTTGTAAAATCACTAAACTTATGGCGAATTATGTCGCAACGGTCAGGTGAATCGTCAAGTGGGATCGATTGGAATATTGCTTTGCATATGTACCTAGTGTGCTCTCATGACGTGCATCCTACTCCAAATAAACATATGCACAATAATTTGCGGTCCCTACATGTGTTCTCTAATGTGTTCCAACCTCAGAACATCAATTTCCATCGTGTTATGCATGTAATATTTGACTACGCATATTCCACGTACATTACACACACGCACGCATCTCAGAAAACTATTTTTCGTCCACAAGGGAAAGTAAGAGAAGAAACTAGTCAACCTACTATATAAGCCAGGCCATGAGAACAGGATATCATCTATGAATATTTTAAAAATCTTATTTGTGTGTGTGTGTGCGTGTGAGAATTGCCTCACACCGTTAGAAGGAAAATCACTTCCTGTAGTTGAACAACATAGAACAAAACCAGG
Source organism: Ornithodoros turicata (assembly GCF_037126465.1). NCBI lineage: Eukaryota > Metazoa > Arthropoda > Arachnida > Ixodida > Argasidae > Ornithodoros > Ornithodoros turicata. The sequence goes on along the minus strand of NC_088201.1, from coordinate 120,863,738 downwards.
TATATTCCTGGTTAAGAACCATAGCATTTATGTTGATCAAATATTTATTTATTAAATAAAATAAATAAATAAATGTTGGTCATGAAGTCACATTCTCGGCAAACGGGTGGAGTCGTGGCTTAAGGAGAACAAACAGCAATGATAGAACCAGATACCTTCCAACATCTAAATCTGAAACCTAGTACTAAATCGGCTGATTAGATATCACAACTACCAAGTACAGCTGCGCTACAATTGTGGCGTCGTTCCAAGACTCTCAAGACATTAAGGGACAGATTGCTCGGTATAGTGTGGCAACTGGTATGGAAAACTCCTGTACCAAAATATTCCCCAAGGAGAAGAAATCAAATTGCCCCCTACTGCTACGGGTTAAAATGCAAAGATTTATAGGACCAGGATCTCATTTAATCTTATCATCGCAACAGCAGCTAAAACTAAAAAGTGAAGTATTGCACAAAATAAAGTAAATACAAATGCCGAACGTCGATGATAAATGCCGTGTGAGATGTTGTTGAAAATGGAATCGACCGCAAAACTGTAGGACTATTTCTGCTGTTGAGACTAGAGTTCTGAACAGTTTGTGGTTCGTACATTTCGCCGAAATGCTCGGTATTCCACCGAGGAATCATGCTCCACACCTTTCCGCCGTGGATTCGTTTCTAGCGGAACCCCCTCTAGCCGCGCTACAGCTCGTGAGAGACCTGTCCCAGCCATGGCGGTCGGGAGCGGCGCGCTCGACAGATGGCGCTATTTCGCATATCTTGTATTGGCCCTCGCATCTAGTTGCCTGTGATGTGATGGGACCGTTTTCCCATAGTCCTAGAGGTGACCAGTATTTGTTTGTGGTTACCGATAATTTCACGAACTGGATTGAGCTGTTTCCTCTCGGGACGCTGACTTCCCAGAGAGTGTGGTAAATGCTACTCCACACCTTGTGTCGTATCGGGTTTTACGCACATATGAATACTGACTATGTAACCTACTTGGCAAGTAAGGTGTTTTCAGATTCTTGTGCTATCTTAGCAGGCACACGTGCGCGCATACACATTATCATTGCGTAGTGCTCTTCTCAATGCTTCCTCAATATGGAAAACGCTTCGGACACGCATTTAATGAAAAACATGCTTGTGAAAATCTCCTAGCACATCAATGATCCTTTAGCGCCATTAGGTGTCCGCAAGAACACGAACTGTACTGCCGTGGCCGCTGCTGAGCGACGTTCCGTTTCCGTGGCCTCGCTCGGGTAAGCGAAGGACTAGCGAAGAACAGTGGAAATAGCATTGGACCTGCCGACCTTCACTTTGAGGGCGGTCGGTTGCAGGTATTGACAACACCTGTAATAACAACGACCCCAAGCGCAATGAAAGGAGCCTCAGTAGGTCATTCAGGCAAGTGTCGCATAAGCTGTCGTCTTTCATTGAGCTTCAGATTTTTTTTTTTTTTGTTAGACTTGCTGTCAACAAATGATACAATGCCGGCACCCAGCCACCCCCAAAATGACAATCAACTGGTCCAAAGCTGTTTTCACTGTCCCCGAGAGTCGAGTGCGTATCAGAGCGTTACCACGCGAACGGGAGATTGGTTAAAGAGGCACTAAAATGCAAAAACAAGTTGACTTCAAATTAAGTTACACGCTATGTTAATTTCCTACTTGTTATCATAAATCAAAACTTTGATTCCGCTACGGAGCTACAATCGAAATTTTGTCGGACTCTTTCTTGCTTCGGCGCTAAGCAGTGAACATCGTTTCGGCTCGTGCATTGGCGTTTTTACTCCATACTGGAGCACTGCACGGGCCGGGCCGGGCTTTGCGTTTTTTTATGCGGGCCTAGGCCGGGCTCGGGTTTCAGCCGCCGGTCCCGGACCGGATACGGGCTTGACAACGCCGGCCTTGGTCGGGCATGTATGCGAACATATTTCACGAGACTGGACAGCTGAATTTTCATGGCACTTTTTTCTTTTTCATTGGGTATGAGATATCATGGTATTCCCATCTGAGAACTATCACTTTTTTATATGTGACCATTCGTATTTCGTGTAATGGGTCCGGGTTTCACACATTTGTGGACGATTGGTGTGGCGGGCGCGCTGAGATGTTTGCGGACGAGACGAAAGGAGTTCGGCGATTTGGGTAATAGAAGGAGTGTCCTTCGCTTCACCCAACCAGAGAGAAGCAGCCGCGTATGTGTTCTGACATATTTCGTTCGCGTGAGAGTCCGGCACGAGGGTCATCTAGGTTAGCTGTTCTGACATATTTCGTTCGCGTAAGAGCATGAAAAAGGGGAACCAACACCGGTGCATGCGCAATAGAGCGGAGATGGGTCTCTGTTGAACCTCAATGTACATACATATCGCCCACGCGCCGCTGCGCGTTGCCTTCCCAAGCAAGCAAGCACAGAGCGGCTTCCCGGCAGAGAAACACAGCCGGTCCCCACGAGTGCACCTCCTCACTCTCCTGCGTCGTTTTCCTCCCTGCGATGTGCTCTTTTGCAGATCTGAATACGCCTCCGGGCCTCGAGAACACATAGAGCTGAGGCGGACTTGGACCGGGCCTGAGCATGGAAACAGTCGGGTACGGGCTGGGCCATGGCCCGGGCTGCAAATCCATAGAAGACGTCGGTCCCGGGCCTCAAAATTTGGCAGTACAGTACTCTAGTCCATACTTCCGCTGCACGAGCGTTCCACGTCATGGAGCAGTCCCGGTGAAAAATATGGTGTGCGTTGCGAAGCGCACTGGCGTCGCTGTCCGAAGGACGTGAAGATAAATGTTGTCAGTGGAACATTCGCGTGGACTGTTGTAGGCAACAATTCTGTGAATCGGTATTGAAACATGCACCAACGCACATCATGCCGCGCATATGCGGATCGGGCCAATTCCGGTATTCGCGCGCTTCTCCTGCTGTCTCATTGGATGAGGCCGATCTTTGATCGTGGGGATATCATTCGTTGCCGCCAAAGACGACTCTGTTTTCATTCCGTTTTCTTCTAAACGGTCGCGCTGTATGAAGTAATTTTGCTTGCATTACACTAATTGAAATAAGGACTTTCATTTGAGAGCAAGTTGTTTTTGCATTTTAGTGCCCATTTAAGAGCTAGTGGCTACAGCAGTACATCATTACTCAGCGCAAAATGCGCTGACAAATTCGAATCACTTTGTACTTGTTGATCAATAATAACGTTGTGTCTGTGTGTCAGCGTGCTAAACTCACCAAGCTGTCGGATGCAGATGTCACAACATCTACAGATGCCGCCTTTTCTCACATACCGTCCATCACAGTTCTGTTCCGAGATCTCTTCGCAGATGACTTCGTCGCAGGCGTGTTGAGCACAGCTGAGAGCCTCGTTTTCAGCCACCAGTGCCAAGAGTAAGGGCAAACACAGCAGTACAGCCCTCGTCATCTTGGTATGCCTCTGTTCGTGCAACAGAAACGAAGATAAAACGTAAAGTACCGTGTATCTGTGCACGAAACATGTTTCCTTCACCAAGCATTTTGCACAAATGTGCTTCTTCGATAATATTCACCATATTTTTTGCCGATGAGTGGAGCAACTTTGTCGTTAAAATAAGCAGGGTAAATTGCTAATATAAGACTAGTAAATGTTTTTTTCATGATGAAGTACAACACAAAGAATAAAATGAACGAAAATAATACTGCAAATAAATTGCATTATCCATTCTCTGCGTTTCAGCCGTCCTTGCTTCTTGAACAAATCATTACCCTTTTTCATGCAGAATACGCATCTTGACTAATTTTCCCAACGGGCCGAAATTTAATCGGCACGGTAGTCTGCCCGTCGAGGGCAATGCTAGCAGCGTTTTATCGGTATTTTGCCGCAGACGGGGCTTCCACGAGAAACATGCAAAGTATATCTAAAAAATAAGTTATCCGCTGTAGTACGTTTCCTTGTTTCCTGGTCGTCTTTTCTGGGTAATTCCATTTTAAATCGACCAAGGTCCGCCGATGACATTTTTATTATTTCAGTGAAACAAATATATTTTGGAAGCGACCTTAAGTGAAGACGAAAGCAAGCTTCCTACGATAAACCAGTCCACAGATAGAGAGGGGGCAAGGTGGCACCGTCTTCGCGACTCTGCAGCCTTACCGATGCCAGTTCATTCGCGTCACAGCCCTCATAGCTAGCACACGTAAAGTCTGGGCGCTCTATAGTACACCTGTACGGAGTGGAAATGGTGTCACTATAAAGGCACGCTGAAGAAAAAATGCCAAAAACAGTAGACGAGACAAAACATTTCACAATTTTAGCGCTCATAGCTCCTCGACAGTAGGTCAGATATCTGTAAATGGTGTATGCTTTGAAAGCGCCATTTTTGCTCTATCGTTCAATATATAGAAAACCATTCGAACTCGTTTCGTTGCCGAAATAGGTGTCAGTAAAGTTAGGTGAGAGCAGAAAATTGCCGATGTTTGGTATGGCATACCTCAGCCGCTGCAATACTTATTCCAATAATTTTCTGGTTACTGAAAGGCCAACGTATCCCCTCAATCCAGCTGCAAAAATATGTTGCACTATTGCAGCAGGGTGAACGCAGCGAATTTTCTCTGTGCCCAGGTCTCGCCGTTGCGGCCTTGCACTCCGACTCCACTCTCGAGAGGCATGCCATCGCGCGTTTCCATTTTCACAGGGCCTTCGGTCTCCCTGATGTTGCATTGATTCCTGCCGCTGGCACTTATTTGTGGACATGTCCACGTCGGAATTCTTATTTACGAGCAAACCTGTTATATGCCGTTGCTAGACCAACAGATGGCATCTGTCTATTATGCCGCAGCGACTGAGAGTGCTGTACTGACTGACAATATGTAGCTGAGTATAGCGATGACTTTTGAAACAGTTTTGTCAATACTGCACAAGGTGTAAATTTTTTAAATTCGATTCTGTACTAAAAGATTCAGAGACTAAACGACAAGAGGGAATGTGGCGAGGCTCAGCACCCCTCCAAAGTTTCCCCTGTGCACCGATCAAGAACTTCTGCGATTTCACAACCATTGGTGAAGTGTGAAGTAAGACACAACCTGGTTAGTGTTCACGTTTTTGCAAGTGTGGTTTCTGCAGCACATGAATTTCCATTGTATCTAAATAATCGAGATCCGACTGGCAACATATATGTCAGCAGGTTTGTACAGCTGGTTGTTTGTCTGCATCCTTATAGTGGTCATTCTCAAATCTTGAGTTCCTGTTGTGATAGCATACTGCCCTATGAAGTGATAGCACTTTCTGAGCAGTCACTACACTTCTTGTGATATCATTGCTCCTGAGGCTTCCAACCTTTCCAGCGGTTCTGACAGTAAACACTGAATTTCTGTTGTGCTCTTGTGATATCTTTCTGAGATGTCCTCATATAAGTGCGTAACTGTAACATATGTATAATCCATCAGGTCTGAAGAAAACGTTCTTCAGATTACATGCGCTTATCGCTCACCGAATTCCATATAAATCAAATAAATAATTTAAAAAAAATTGTATGCGCATGTGTTATCCTGAAAGCGAACAAATATATGAACATTAAAATTATCAATTAAGATTAGTTTTTCAGTAGAAGAGCTTTTTTTTCGCTTTACAAGCCTTGTTTGGAAAGGATTCGAAAGATCTGATATCCTTAAGATTTGTGGACTCGCAGAACCTCCCTTGGATTCGGATTCGGAAACTTCTGGATTCGTCCCATCTTTACTATTTTCGCTTCAGAAAGAACGGTTCTCCGTTGGAAACGTTGTCCTTTAGTCGTGGGGTATAAGTCGAAATGGCGTGGAATATCATCACGCCCCTGTTGGTGAAGCTCCCTATTCATCATTTCAAAATAAATTTGTTGTATATGGACATCATAGGCTGTCGACGTGCAAGCGGGATGATCTCCACTCAGCAACGGTAAAACTGGGCATGCACCTCTTACCTGTACCAGTATCACAGCAGACGCTGAGATGCAATGTTCACTGCGTATGCGTTGTCACGTTTGCCTTTTCTACAGTACGAGTCACGCAAGCGTTCTCTTATGACAATTACTGCGCGCACACGTTAGACACAAAGGGCTTCCGATTGTAGGGCTCCAAATAGGCCGCTGCACTGGAAGCGATAAAAGCTAGAGCGGAAGATAACGCGAAAAACCCATTGTTCGACACACGTTGGGTGTCGGAAAGGAGATAAGCGAGTGTGGAGCTTGCTTGTTTACTACTCATTTGTCTGTTTTTTGTTTTTGTTTTTTAATAGATGTGTTTCCATCAAGAAGTGCCTTCCACGCAGGGTTACATCCCATTTCGCCTATTCCCATTTTGCCTAATCCGGATTAAGGGATTAAAGAGGCGGGAGGGGTGACTGGAGTTAGGCGAAATGCGACTGCTGCGCAATCTCATTAGGCGAAACGGGACTGTCGACAAGTGGGCGTTACTTACATAGGGACGATAGAGACGTCTGCAAGAAATGAATGCGCTCGTCCGACGACAACCTTAGGTCGTCCGAAACAAGGACCCTTTACATTTGCAAACGAGGGTGCGTGCGATACCACAAATAATAAAATGAATAGATTATTATCGAGTAAAACGTTTTCGTTGATTCATGAATGGATGGATGGATGAATATTTAACGTAAAAAAGATATAAGTTTCCACATAGACTGGACAGGGAAATAGACCTGCTGCACTCTGAAAACTGAACTTCACCGTATGGCACGCTCTGCGCCAACCATTGCCACGTACACTCTAAAAAATATAACTCCTTTTTGGGTGTAATTTGACGATACCGTAACTGACTCCCTTTTTGGTGTATATATACACCCTCTGGCAAAACTACACCCCCCAGAAAGGGTGTTCTCTGAACACCTCCTTGGGTGTAATCTAGCGGTACCCTGACTCCCTTTTTGGTGTATGTCTACATCCCCAGGCAAGACAACACCCTTCAGTAAGGGTGTTATGCCGAGGGCAACAGAAGCACAACGGTTAAAATAACAGGCGTATTCTTTATTTGGATTACCTATAATACACTGCATGCACTGAATTACATAGTCACCGCACCCGCCCCCCCCCCCAATACAAAACATAAAAGTGTCCACCAACATGACGACCAAGGTGAAGGTGTTACGGTGAGGCCAAGAGAAGTCCTGCCTCTGTACTGAAAGAAAAAAAAAAGAACTGTGAAATGCCTTAATCAAATTAAGGGCGAACCACAAATTACATGATAGTTACGTAGACGTCCAAGGCTAGAGAAGAATTAAGAGTATACAAACACAGCCCTCGTCAATATGCAAGCAGCTCAAGATAGAGTGTAAAGCAATCGATAAATGGTGGTGATTGAATTTTATTGGCGCAAAAGCAACTCAAGCTATAATACTCCAAACCCATGGTAATATTGTGACTAGTTAAAAATCAGTCGATTATATTAAAATAACGTAGAAATTAAGAAGCACACAATCATAGTGTAGTTAAAAGACCAATGTCCGTACAAAGCTACAATCGGTAAAGGGTCAGCGAAGTGTCGGTAGCGAGACCCGAACCCATACCTCTCTGATTTCTGGTGAAGTGTATATTACCAATTAGGTACACCATTCTGACATCGCCAACACACAAACTTGCCAGCGCATTGTTCAGAAGACGCGCACAGCCATTGACTCAGCACATCTGACCGGAAATCAGAGGGTTGTGGCCTAGTGGTTTCATTGCTCGCTACCTCTTGCCTCTTGTTGACTCTTGCCAGCTGCTTTACTTGCTACCACAAATTGCCCCAAGTTCATTTGTTGTGTATACCCCTTGACCTTGCCTAACGGTCACATGTGACCATTACAACGCGACGCGCACTGTTCTCTGATCTAATACGTGCATTCCACTTAAGGTTCAAACATAATCTCAAAATACCCGCTTCAAAGGCACCTCAATCAACCAGACAAGCAGACAAGACAAAATACACCGACAACACTTACCAAACAGCATGCTGCAGCGAGACGCTCGGATAAGCTACTCGATCCGATGGGCACGGCGCATCTGTTGGTTGCATCCGGTCGAGACCCGGAACCATAAACCTTGCAGTGCATCCTAAACTCACATGGTCAAATGACCTGTAGTTCACCAAACGACCTCCACAAAGAACACGAAAACTACCGCAACTACCCCAAGAACACTTGCGATCCTTAGGACGTCCTTAAAGTGTCATCGCGTCCTCGTCCGTGATGGGATGTCCGGAGGAGATCTGGAGAGTGTCATCATGGGATCTTCCAGTGATAGTCATTTGCGTACATCCTGCGGCCGCCAGCCGGAGGACATGTATAGGAGAAGTAAATTAGTTTGATAATGCGATGTGCATTTCTATGCCTGCGCCCATTAACTAGTGTTTCGGTTTGTTTGTCATAACGAAATTCAACCAAATCAGCAGTGATCATGTAATAATAACTCGGTGTTTACGCCGCGAGACAACTCAGATCAGTGTTCATGTATAAACTACAAAAATACTACAAAGAGAAAATAAAAAAAATACAGTGATACAAATACAAATTGAATGATTTCAACGGATACTCCATGCACTGGGTTCAATGTGCGATAAAACATAGCTTGCTAGACCTTTCATTGTGATCTTGTTGCCATGACCATCCGTGCAAGGTCCCTGACGGGATATACTGCACGGAGCATTTCCGTGGAAGATACAGAAAAGTGATGGCATTATACAGCGCGTGCTTGACTTTCGGTGGATGTTTTAAATCAACTAAATAGGAAACACGGACGTTACCTTGGTTGTATCCTTATACTCCAAGTAATTCGTCACTGGTGTGTTGCTTATACATGAAATTGAATTAAACTTAGTTACCTCACCTTTGGTTTTGACTGAGATGCTAGGAAGACTCTCGCACATGCTGGAGTTCGCAAGATAAGCAATATATAGTATATGTTTTATCTGCGAAAGGAAATGCCACTGGTTGATATTTCTTTCAAAGTCGTCTGTCTTAGTCTTACACTTAGTGGCACATGACCTTTTATATTTTTTGCTTTTTATACCTCGACACTCATTGTTCGTCATCGAAAAACAATCAAAAATGCGAGACGAAAAATGACAAGCTGGTGGCTGAGGTTGAAAGCTGCAAAAGACAGAGTCCGTTTCCACTGTAAATGTCTGCTCACTTCTAAAAGTGAAACATGAAAGCAGATTTTACATGGTCCTATAGTGCTCCTGAGAGTAGACCAGTCTTGTCCCCAGATGTTGTCCCTAGGACCACCTCTGGAGTCTCATTCTAACACTTTTCTAACAAATTGAGGATCATGTGGGGATATTCCCAGGATGCCACTGTTGTCCCGCAATGACATCCTCAGGATGAGTAAGGGATGTCCACGTGTTCTTGGGGTATCTCCAACCGCCATAGCTGGAGAATACAGAGTAAACAGCACACTGTTGCCAGACCTGCCGTAGCGAAGCATTGGAAATTCGATGGCCACTACACCTTTTTCACACCAATTCTCGAAATTACACCCTGCAGAGCGGGACATACACATATTACACCCATTTAAGACCAAAAACGGGTGTATTATTTTTCTTGAGGGTGTAATAAGGGAGTACAGCAATTGACACTCCCCAAATACACCCCAATTACACCTAAAAAGGAGTTTTATTTTTTAGAGTGTAAGTGTATGATAGGGTTTTCGCTCTATTCGAAGACAGAGGGGGAGGGGGGTACGATTTTTTGTGCCAATTTGGATATATGATAATTGACGCAAAAAGGCGTACGCCTCCCTCTCTCCTCGAATCAGAGGCGATAATCCTATCATTCGTCGCAATGGTTGGCGCAGGACGTGCTATGCGGTGAAGTTCAGTTTTTAGAATGTACCACTTTGCAAAATTCGACTTCGAATGAAAAAAATAAGAGGCAGATTTTTGAATTTTTGCTCGCCTAAAAAAGAAATAAAAAGAAATAAAGAAAATTTAACTCGTGAATAGAGCGGAGGGAACACGAAGGCATGGCGAAGGGTACGCCGTGACCTACCAGATGGTCGTGACGTGGTCCCTGTGCACGTGACCTGTGACACACCTCATTAGTTTAGCACACAGATACGAAATATAACAGGTAAAATGACTTTTGGCAGCACGCTTGAATAAGAAGTAGCAAAGGTTGCTAGTTCTAGATAAAGTTGCTATGTGGAGATGCGTAACTAACTTTGACTTCCCGACAAAGAATAGCAAATTTCTCGCATTTACTTTTCAGAAAGTACTAAACAATGCATTAATGCTATGCTTGAATAATACCAACGAGGTTGTAAAGTTATGTGAATACGCGAAAGTGACTTTTGGCAGTACGGTAGTGGACCGCCTTCTTCCATCACGTGACACGGATCCGTAGGCGAAGTGGGACTGCCTGCAGCATACATTAGGCCAAATGGGACCCCCTTGAATTGGAAGTTGGTGAACCCCCTAAGGGATTGCGAGATAATCCGCTAAAAAGCATTAGGCGAAATGGGAATAGGCAAAGTGGGAAGACACGCCACGCAGCTGTCCACTTTCACGCGGCGTTCGGACGGGCGAGTTTGTGGCGGCCCGTGTGTGATGACGAAGACGTGCCTCTGCTGCCACGCGCTACGGCTCTGGCACGACAGTTCTACCGGCACCGTCCTAGCGTGAGGCCACGACCATCTGCCCGCTGGGACATTCCACCATCGCCGGTCAGGACTCATGTAGAGGAACACCACCTCCTCCACATTTGGTGACCCGAACTATGAACACCATGTTCGGCGTAATTCGGCCCAATACCATCCGAAATTCCTGCAAGCCCACCTCTGAAGTCATCTCCGAAGGGGCGGTGCATCGTTCAACCGAGGAACCGCTAGGAGACGACGCCAATCCACCGCGGCTCTAGTCATCGCAACGCCCGGCCGCGAAACACCATGGTTCTACCCAGCTCGCTCATCTACTCAGCTCGCATCGCCATGGTCTCTCACTCTGCGCCACGTCGCCACATGCTTCGCGATGGCACTCCTCGGGCTTTCACCAGCGGCACCTTCACGAGCATCACGCTCCCATACCGGTCGCGGTACGCCGCTGCGGCTGCATGGCCCCATCCTCATCGTCATGCCAGTCCCAAGAACCCTGCCCGCCTCGCCTTCCCACCAGGCTTCCATACAAAACACTGGCAGCTCGTCCAGATGCGGTCAAGAGGCTCCGGGACCAACATTCCACCGGGGACACGCACGGAGGCTACAGTGAGTTTTACTCCCGGTCTCCCCGTGCTTCACGATGGTCCTCCCCGCAGTCTCCTTGGCGACAACACTACGAGCCCAGCGCTCACGAACCGGTCGCGGTTCTGTCGCCCCTCTCTGAATTACTTCGGCATACCTGCCCTCACACCGCCCCTGGAACCCGCCCGGTCAGCGCTTGCCCGCACCAACCATTCTGCTGCTACTGCGATTTCTGAACAAGTCGTCCCTGTTCCACGTGTCGCCCGTCTTCCTCCTCTTCATGTCTCGACGCGGACCCCAACCGCTAGCTCTACACCGCTCCGCGTCTGAGGGGGGGAGTGATGTGGCGGCCCGTGTGTGATGACGAAGACGTGCCTCTGCTGCCACGCGCTACGGCTCTGGCACGGCAGTTCTACCGGCACCGTCCTAGCGTGAGGCCACGACCATCTGCCCGCTGGGACATTCCACCATCGCCGGTCAGGACTCATGTAGAGGAACACCACCTCCTCTACAAGTTTATCAGGCGATATGACGACAGAGGAAGAAAGTCACACGCCAGAATGATACCCGAGAACAGCTAGGGCATAGACCGCTCTTCGCGCCACGTCTCGCAAAAATGTAACATGATTGAAGGGCACACAGGGGAAGTGGAAAACAGTGAACCAGAAGTTATCTCCTCGCCATTTGTGAAGTTAAAACAACCTCATCGCGCGAACCCTCGCGCGCATAACATTGGTACTTGCAAATATTCGCACCAGCGACATGGCCGGGCGGGTGAACGTGTCCCGCTCGTTGGTGGTAGTCAAGGTCGTGCTGAAGACTGGTAAGTGGTAGGTTTGAATCCTACCACCAAGGCAGGACAGGGCGACGGCATAAAGCCGTTAAGCCGGCTCCGACTGACCCGACCTGGTCGGCTCCATACGATGGACCGGCATACGGTTTGCAACGCGGGGACGGCCCATTGTCGGCATCCCGTGTTGTACCCCAATGCTTTCCCGAGATGCAGCCAAAACACCCTTACGGGTGCCTCCTTTCCCCACACCGTGGTTAATTTCCTCGACTTTTAACAATGAAAACAAAATGGCATTGTAGAAAACACTTTATTATACATCAAAGTCACCAGCTTCATGAGTTCTTTATGGCACCTTTTCTTTCTACAGCGCATCGTTGATTTTTGCCCCGCGTGCCTTCATTGAATCAAAATTTGCTCTGCAAGCTATTCAAAATTCTCGCATACGAGGCTCATCCGCACCCCTAGTCACGGATGCTTTAATGGCTTATAACCACGTGTACGAAGTAGGTTGTAGGCTGGTTGTCCAGTGGGTTCCAGCGCATTGTGGTGCCGTGGGTAGCAGGCCGACAGCGCCACAGAAGTATCTCTAACGCATCGGAAGCGGGCGAGTATTGCACTGCTGAGGGGAGACCGTCGTTCGCCTCATGACACTCCTGGCTTCCCGACAATGGACGACAGACATTATCCCCCGATCTTTGCGGACTAGAGTTGATCCCACGCTCGCTTTCCGTATGCCGCAATACAGCTCTCCTCAAGATGCTGCATTAAGTCATCGAATGCGAGCCGATGTCGCTGTTACAGCTCAGTGGCGTTACCGCTTGAGACACGTTTTATCCTCCCAAATGCTGTCACTGCGTTGCTGTAGAATACCTAGAGCAGATTCTTCTTCATTGCTCACACTACCCACCTTCCCAAACCGCACTCTCCGGGTATCTCAGTCAGTTGGGCCCTCGCCCCTCTTCTCTATCAAAACTGTTTGGTCTCTGGGCAGATCCAGCCCACTAATCCTCAAATCTCTTTTTACTTTTTTGGACACAATAGGACTGCGATCCTTCTTGTGAAGGGGTCATTCCTTCACCCACATCGCCGCCAGCGATGGGTTAGAGTATGGCCCCTGGCGATGAAACTTCCCATTCCTCACCTTCAAAATAGAATTGTTGTTATGACATCACTTTGCCAGCAATAAAAATTGGTTGTTATATAGAAAGTATAATTTTATCTGTACTGCATGTGTACTATTACTTCACAAATATTCACTTAACATAGGTTACATGGAACAGAGATGGGGAAGTTCCACGACAAGGGGAAGTGGTTACCAGTTAAGTTATTGTGCAAGAAATAGTTGCCAACAAAGTTACACATAATGAAAATTAAATTCCTCAGCTGCTTCAGAAAAGTAACGAGTTACCGTCAAGTTATGTGCCATCCGATGTGTTTCACGAAATTCTCCTGGCTGAATAATTGGAAAACGGTGCCACATATTGGGAAACGCTATATCTTTTTTTTTTTTGCATCCTTGATGCCCCGGCCACAATCTGGACGCTCAGGTTCTCATTTGCAAGCGATCGCAAATTAAATAAACATCGTGACTTTTTTGTTTTAGTTCGCCAGGCATTGGTACCTGTGCCATAGCAATGGTCACTCTGAGACAATGCCAGACCAGTAAAAAAATAGCTCCGACTTTCAGGTTTTTTTTTTTTTTAATAACTGGTTTCGGTTTACAATTTCTTATGCGGAGCAGTGCACGAATGCGCTTTTCGTTCAACTATCCTGCGCTGAAATTCGTGTTCATCCGCTTGCATTGGTGGCGGGGGAGCGCAAGATAACGAACAGCCACGAGCGAGGTATGATATGGCTCCTCGCTTTCTACTAAACCCGCAAAAAGAATTGCGGTTGTGTCATTGTATGGGCAGAGCATTGCACCTTTGTCGCCATAATGACAATCGCTTGCCAACGGCCATAATGATATTTCGCGGAGGACGAATGCGGACTGCTGTTAACGTGGGTAGCATTGCCATAGGATGAAGCATTTTGTAGCGAAATACCCAATCCGTAATCATTACATTACAGTGTACTGTCTCCAGAAGGATGACTAGATAGATAAATAATTTCTGTGAAACCAAAACCGTTGTAAGCACCCGTATTGTACCCCAACACATTCCGCGGAATGCAGCCAATACACTCTTACGGGTGTCTCCTTTCCCCACACGGGTGTTAATTTGCGCGGCAGTTAACAATGAAAACAATATGTCATTCTAGAAAACACTTTATTGCATCAAAGTCATCAGTTGCATGGGTTCTTTATGGCACCTTTTCTTTCTACAGAACATCCTTGCTTTTACCCTGCGGGAATGTTCAGCCTTCACTGACACAAAATATGCCGTGCAAATTTCAAAATTCTGGCTAACAAGGCTCATCCGCACCCCTAGTACACGGATGTGTTAATGGATTACAACCACGCGTACGAAGCAGGCCGCAGGGTGCCTCTCCAGTGGGCGCATTGTGGTGTCGTGGGTAATGAGCAGGCCGACAGCACCGCGGAAGCAGCTCTCTCGTATCGGAACCGGAGGAGTATTGAACTGCTGAGAGGAGGCCGTCGTCCCATTCTTCGACGCCTCATGACCCCCTGACTTCCGGCTAATGGAGAACTCCACCACCTATGGTGAGCGCACTTGATCCAACGATCGCTTTCCGCATGCCACGACACAGCTCTCGTTCATATGCTGCATTAATTAATTCAATGCGACTCGATGTGGCTTTTACAGCTCAGTGGCGTTACCGCTTGAGACAAGTTGACTCTCCCAGATTCTGTCACTGCGGTGCTCTAGAAGATCTGAAGGGCATTCTTCTTCATTGCCCACACTAGCAACCTTCCTAAACCGCACTCGGCGGGTCACTTAGTCGGCTGGACACTCGCCCCTTCTCTCTATCAAAACTGCTTGGTCCCTGGCCAAATCCAGCCCACCAACGCTCTGGCCTCAAAGCTCTTTTGACCCTTTTGAAAACAGAACTTCGATCGTTATTGTAAAGGGGCTCATTATTTCATTCCCTACATACCAGCAATAGCGTAGAGTATCGCCCCTGGCGATCGAACTCCCCTTTCTTCGTCTTCAAAATAAGGTCGTTGTTTGCTAAACTCTAGGTGGTGGGATGTGTGGGTTGTGTCAGACAATTTCCTATATTTTGATGTGTACTGCTGCTGCAGCGTCGTGGCGAACACCCAGCACATTCTTATGCAATATTCACTCTACGACCCGCAAAGGCGGATACTGTGTGTTAAGCATGTTCGTATCAGCAAGAGTCCGCTCAACTTAGCTGCACTCATTGGCCCCTATGAGGAACCTGTTCCTGGACCTCCTGTCGTCCACTAGGTTTCTGCAGACGCTATAAATTGTTATCGTGTTTTCATCCTTCCTTCATCATCTATTTTTTCTGCGCCCGAGTTGTGCGTAGTTCTTGATTCGGCTCATTGCATAGCGAAGTTCGACAATTTATATCTCGAGGTACGTTCGCTCCCCAGGGTGTTTAATAAGGACGATGGATTTGAATAAAGACCGGCTCCAGTACTGATGTATCTCCCAATTCCCAGAAAACATCATTCCTGACTTAATAAGTAAACATACGTAAGTAAGTAAGACATAAAGCTTAGTCAGTTAATTAATGAATTTTAGTTAATGAGTCATCCAGTAGTTGCATACGCTGTTCTAGGGGACGTCCACCTAGACGTATGATACAACTGTGAAAACGAAATTCACGTTACACTAATGGCCTTTTTTGCAAAAAAATATCTAACGAATAAAAAGCTCCCTGTGTGCAAGGCATGGCTACGCGCGGAACATTCAGCGCAGCGCAGGAAATGGTACCATCTTTTCCTGTACGACAGGAGAAGATGGTTTCAGACGTTGTGAGGATCGTACTGCACTTTGACTATACGGAAAATTGGATGGTTGTGTTCTCATCAGGAATGCAATGTTATCACTGGCAAAAAGCCCAAATAACAATAGCGTAATTCCAACAGAAGCGATCCAATCGCGTGGCTCGACCATCACGAATTTTGACGCTATTTTTTTCTCAGGTTGGTATCATGAAGGTAGAGATACCCAAAGAATATTTTTGCCTGATTCGGTATGGTTGAAGCGCAAAGCTGCGCTGAAAGCCAACTCCTGCCCTAAAGATGGAGTGCATATGAGTACGTCTCCAGGAAAAACGGCTGGTGATATTAGGGTCCGGTCACCGTCAGCGAGTACAAGAAGCATGTTTCTTTCACTTTGATGAAAAACATCCAAGACGTAAGCGTGTTTCGTATCGAGCTGAGGGCCTAAAAGTATACATTTTTACGAGAACTTCAGCATTTTTTTGCTGCTCACTAGGTCGAGGTAGGAAGGTGAAACTCGGTGAGCTTGTAGTTCGGGAAATGACAAACACGTGAAAAAAAAAAAGGCATTTTGCTAAGTGCAAGGAAAGGCTGTGAAACATTTAGCCGAATATGGCAATTTTACCAAAATTTGCAATATTGGACCGGAAAAAAACGTGATGCGGACATCGTGATTCGGACGTTTCGTTAACGGCAAAACGAAGTGCTATCTGCCTACATCCAGCCTGGAAAAAACTAAACGGCTTGTATTTGATGTCTTTTAGCAACCATTTTTTGAAGTGAGCTTGTAGCACAATACTACCTGTTAGCGCACCAGGTTCACTTTCGGACATTACTGCTCCGTATGTCGCCGAAATTTCGGTTCAGATGCTTGTCTCACATTTGGAGCCTCCCGGCCGCAGGTTGTTCTTGTTGAAAGACGCGTTTGGTGGTGGGCAGAAAAAATATAGATGTTGTAAAGATATAGACACCATAATCCAGCTGTCGTCGAAAGCTCACAGTCTTACGCTCTCTGTGTCGGCAATTATTGCTGGTTATTATTGTAAGAAGATTATTCAGCAATACACTGAAGCTTGAGGTGTAACGTTGCGGAGGAAGCATCTTGCTTCCGATCGGATCTCAGCCCTGAGAAAGGGTGGGCATAATAAAATATTACAGATAAACTACGCCACCTATTTCACAGTGCGCCACTGACTCTGCGCAAATCCGAAGGGAGCGAGCAGTTATGGAGCATACTAAACTAAAAAAGTCACTACTAAAAGACGACAATTTTTTTTAGTTTTTTTCCAGTCTTGATGTAGGCAGGTAGCACTTCGTTTTGCCGTTAACGAAACGTCCGAATCACGACGCCCACATCACGTTTTTTTTGTTTGTTTGTTTGCTTGTTTGTTTCAGTATTGCGAATTTCTGTAAAATTGGCATGTTCGGTTAAATATTTCACAGCCTTTCCTTGCACTTAGCAAACTGATTTTTTGTTCACATGTTTGCCATTCCCCGAACTACAAGCTCACCGAGTTTCATCTTCCTACCTCGACGTAGTGAGCAGCAAAAAAATGCGGAAGTTGAAATGGTGAAAATGTCTACTTTTAGGCTCCCAGCTCGATACAAAACACGCTTACGTCTTGGATGTTTTTCAACCAAAATGAAAGAAAGATGCTTCTTGTACTCGCTGACGGTGACCGGAGCCTAATATCTCCAGCCGTTTTTCCTGGAGACGTACTCATATGCACCCCACTTTTAGGGCAGGAGTTGACTTTCAGCGCCACCTTGCGCTTCAACCATAACGTATCCGGTAAAAATATTCTTTGGGTATCTCTATCTCCATGACACCAATCTGAGAAAAAAATACTGTCAAAATTCGTGATTGTCAAGCCACGCGATTGGATCGCTTCTTGTGGAATGACCCAAATTTACTTAGGTCATGCGTTCTGCATCCTCTACCCGATGTTTTGCTGTTATATCGGGCGATTTGCGTCATGGCAGGGACTTGACTATACTGGCTATTCAGAAAATAGACACCGGCCTCGGTGGCTCAGTCGGTAGCGTGTTCGCCTTCTGATCCCGAGATCGCGGGTTCGAACCCGGCCGAGGACGCCAGCAACTTGGTGGCAGGGTACAAGTTGCTTAGACACGCCGTCTTCCGCGAGGGACGTTAAATACGGGGTGCCGTGTGATGAGCTTTCATCGCACGTTAAAGAACCCCCAGGTGGGCAAAAGCAATCCACAGACCGACCGCTGTGGCGTCGCTCATGATCTCAGTTGTCTCGCGACGTAAACACCCAATTATATATATATATAAGAAAATAGACGCGTACATCGACGACAATGGTCACATGTAAGGTACATTCTCATATATTTCCAGCGGTGCTGCTGCACACTTCCGAAACAGATACCAGTTTTGTGACTTCAAGAAAAATACTCATCTCAGAATATATAGCTCTATATTGCATCAGGACATGGGGAAAACGCGTGTAGCGGGATCCCGTGTCTCGTAAGACACCACCCGCCTCGTATACTATATTCGGTCTTCCCCAACCCGAGCCATACAAAAGACGTTTTAGAAACACTATAGTCGAGGCTGCCGAGCGTTATTCTTCTCCACACCCCACAAGAAGCCAAAAGCTCAAGAGGAGAGATGAAAACAAATCATTGGGCTGGATGTACCGGGACTTCGTTCGTCCTACACGTGGGTGAAACGTGGTGAGGAAGCGATGTGCGAGTCTTTGTAAATCGAAGTAAGTACACAATTCATAGAAATATGTGTGTCCTTGTGTACAGTGCAATACGAACGGGCTTCATCAAATCGTAAATATCTGTCGCAATCCCTGTTTCTCCTGTATTCTTTCCATAGCCATGTTCCCGTTAACACCAAAAGCATATTTTCGAGTCGAAAGAGTGATATAAGCATATATAAATATAAAACATAAATTTTATCTATAGTATAAAGGCACTATGTCTCACCCTCCTTGCACGAAATATCGCTGAATTTGTGGTGGGCTTTTTTTTAGGGGAACGACCCTAAATGTGTATGTTTTTCGTGTCATACGTGCACTTTCTACGCTGGCACGGAGGAACGGTTAAAATGGCAGAATGCCTTTTATATAGATTCAAAGAAGAAGAAACGCTGTATGTTTTACCATTAAGCGAGCATAATTCCGGGAGACCCCCGCTAAAAGCAGGCTTGACATGATAGCAGAACACCAGGGAAGGATACTAACTTTACAGGGTGGCGCATGAGCCATGTGGTCAGGAAATATTTGGGCAAGGAGATGAGGACATATATGTGGCGAACAAGTTCCTTCTTCCATTCCATTCGAAGAATATTAGAGTCTCTCCTAGAGTCTCAGCACATGCATATTACGAGAATACTGGGGCTTAGCCCGTGCAGCGCCTAGGAGAGGAGTCATGTCTGGGTCGCATCCTTGAAAGACCTGTGTGCATCAGTGCTGACACTTAGAAGTCTCGCTGAGGTGTGGCCTTGAGGACGTGCTCCCTCAAAAGAGACGACATTTCAAAAAATGGACTTTCTCTGTGGCAAGTTCACAGTTAAACATAGGCCCTGTGCAAAAATTTACGAAGCCCTCATAGGCGCAATGTATTATAATTCATTTGACCAGGCTGCACTAAATTTGTACCCTGTTTTGTTAATTTGTACTCTGCGCCTTTCATGTTTCCAAGGGTTAGCTACATGGTGTTTTTCCGTGTTAGGCGATGACATCTTAAACGGCCGACATCTTAAACGTCTGGTCAAAGCCGACTGGGTTGGCAATTGGAAATCGGACTGAGCTGGGATTTGCGCTGTTTTGCTTCCACTTGTGCGGTGATGACATGTATTTTATTAATGACATATATTTTTCGCAAAAATCAAAGAAGGCGCCCGGCGCGCGTTTCTCGATTAGAAATGAAAGACCCAACTGCAAAATAAAACGAAACGACTCAGAGCGTGTGGTCGTTTTAGCGAACTCGCGCGCCCTGCAACTCGTAATGCGCACGTGCGACACTCAGATCGGTCGTTTCATTCGTGCGAAAATGTCGGTGGTTATAGTCTAGTGAGAATAGAAGCTTCAGGTTAAGTAAGAAAAAAATAAAGAAAAACAATGTCGCATAGAAAGGGATATCTGTTCTGTAACGCTAACTGCCTTGCAGTTACTCCAAATACAGTGCGAGTTGCCATCACCGCCAGGAAAGCGTTTACCTCCTTTGCGCTCTAGGAGCTACAGCGAGGAGCTACTGTAGGAGTTAGAAGATCCGGATAGATAGCAGAGAAAGACGAAATAAGTAATATCACTAGTAGTGGGGGATGTTATATCGGATAATGCTTTATTATTAGCCGGACTCATCATTGACTATTACGGAAGAATTGGCACAATATAGGCAAAATGGGACTGCCAATATAGGCAGCCCATATTCGTCCAGCTGGAAGTCTGGTAGCAGTTGTCATGTTGAACCAATAATAGCCCAGAATGAGCCGATATTGGTGAACATGGCCGCCAACATTCGTCCAATATTGGGCCAATATTGGTGTGCTGCCTGGCCACTGTCACATGGTGCAGTTCCAGATGACATGCAGCGCAACCGGAGACTTGTCGTCGTCCCGTCCGAACGCTCCCCTTGGCCGCAGACCTTTTGGCCCTCGTCACGCGTGCGACATAGCGCACATGTGCCAGTCCGGTCCTCCGTGTGAACCCGCCCAAAGATGAACCGCTGCTGGAGGCCTGCAACGCGAAGGTTGACGACGCCGTTCACTGCAACTCGTCAATGCCAATTAATCCTTATACCCGCGTGCAAACCAGGCGGTGCTCCGTGCAAGAAATATGTAAACCGAAACCGATTAATTACTAAAAAAATCGCTACGTGTTGACGCGTGGAAGTCCGGGTACAAGGAACTGATTCCAAAAGCGTGAGAGGTAAAATTTAAAAGTTAGGATCTTTAGTTAACTCGTAAGCGGTCACGGCTCAGTTCATGGCCGACGGACAGAGGATCTTTACAAGTCAGAAAGTTATTCGATGGCACAACCTTATTTACGAACTGAGCCGGGGGATCTTCGTTAAGCACCCGGTATACTTTCTAGATTGTGGTAAGAAGGTCAAGAAAGCACATCCCTCTTCAAACAAGCAACATATGAGTAGAGCATACAGACAGACAGTGAGGAGCACATAGACAGTAACGCGCCAGCCCAGAATCTAAGTACAACAACCTGTTCCAGTTCATTTGTAACCAAATATCATACATGTTTCCACCAGGCGCACACGGGTCAACAGAGCTCAAGAGTGTAGTAAGCATGGAATATTATGCATGTCACGTCAGCTCTGTCAAGTGTTTGAAGCTTTCTACACTACTTCCTGCGTACGTGGACGAGGACGACAGTGGCGAACATGTTTCAGTTGTCTGTCTATATCCTCCATGAGATCAACAGTCATGCACTATACTGGCCTCAGGAGGAGCACGTATTGAACATCCCCAACCAGCACAATGTATTGAAATTCGCGTGCAATAGCGGTGGATGAGTAGGTGGAAGGCCATGAACAAACTCGTGAAACTAAAGAACACTGATGAGACACGTACCATCCACCACTTATTGCACTCGACTTTCAGTAAATGGTGCTGCTTGGGTCATTACGTCTCATTTAAAGGGTTACACAGACATTCGTATCATCTTGGATTCCACAGAAGTCCCACTGCAACGGCGAAATGATTAAAATTCCAGAATTCACAACGCAGCCATTATAAACATATGTACACAGCCAACACCCTGCTAGGGCAGAGCCCAGGAGGCATTTGCAATACCTTATTACTGGTTTAGTCTAAGGCTCTGTGCACAAATATGTATGAGACAACCACGTAATGTGCTAAGTCTTTCTCAATATCAGATCGTATCTATTTTTGGCTGTAGATATAGTAGAATATGTACTGTTTCAGAGTTCATTTAGGATTATCAATGTTGTAACACGTTTAAGTATCACAAATTGTGTACAGAAACCAACTCATGGAGCACACAATTGGTGAGAGATCTGGTGTGAGCGTTCTGGCTCCAGAAATGAGTGAGTGAACACAGGGCACTTGTAAGGCAGAGCCTGCAGCTACTAACTTCCTGAGTGCGTCAACTGGCGCAGAGAAATTTGGAAGCTCTAGTTGTAGGACATTGCAATACAAACATACTTCTAATAATGTGGCTCCATGATGCAATCTGTAGTACTTTCAGAAACATAAACCTTTAGAAGGCATTTGCAAATACAAAATGAATACTACATTATCAGTAACCATAGAATGCGGTAACAGGATTATGTATTTCACAGTTGAAAATAAATGCCAGCAAAATCAAAGTGTGCAACTGAGTGATGTTACTGTGTTTGATGTTATTATCTAAGCTGTGTGTAAAAGGATGCATTTTACTCCTACACAGACTGTACGAAAACAATCTAGCGCACCTTAAAGTCATTGCAGTCGCCCTTGGCAGAAATGTGCGGCATTGCATTCATAACACTGAACCATTAGTAGACACCCTCCAAAAGTGAAGAAGCATACCTTCTCAGCGCATGCTATCCCCACAAGAGGCCATGCTGTAAACTTCTCCTTCAAACCAGTCTTCTGCAGCTTAACTGCAACTGCAGTTCAACATCCGTGCATGACGGCTTCCGCTAACACTTTTGCTGTCTGATTTGAAGTAGCTCATCAATGTTGTGCTTACAAGTCTGGAAGGATGAAACGGATAAGTAACACAAATGACCGAGGAGTGATTACGTCCCCTTTCCTTTGTAGTTCCGTCCTCACCCTGCTTTGCAGGATCATTTCACCTCTTTCAGTCCTTCAGCTTGAAGCCGGAGGTCCACTTCGTGTAGCTCGTTGCTTACGGCGGACATCTGCAGAGTATACGCAAGTATGTGCTGTTCCACACCTTGGACGTTTTTCACCGTTGCATTCTTGAAAATAATTCTGACTCGAAAACTTATCTATTTCTTGTAGTCGATAAACAATATGTTAAATAAATTACGTTTAAGAAGAACTATATTGGTATATTTCCTGCAGAAACTGAACTAGTATTTAAGTTTTTGGTCATTAAACAAAGGTATAATATTCTTCTTCAGAACACTTATAAATATAGTTTTTTTTAGTCTTTCTAAATTCTTCTTGAAGAAACGATTTGAAAGATTCGAGGTTTGAAAGATTCGTGGATTTGCAGAACTTTCCTTGGATTCGAATTGGAATTTGCAATCGAAAACTTCTGGATTCGTCCCATCTATAATTTTTGTTAACCCACTCTTGATTCGTTTTGTAACTTCCACTCTGATCAGTACGTGTGGAACATTACTAGAAAGAAGTGTGTTTCAGGAATATTCGAATAGACTCTTTACTATGTGCTCAGAATAGCAAGCCATGAGACAGTATAGGTATATGCACCTTCGAATAATGCAAACTGTGCCAGAGAACTAAGGCAACTGTAAGCTCCCACAAATAATTTGGTGTGTTACATCACAGGTGCACCATTCATGTGTCACTACAGCAGCATGTAACTTGACCATTCATTCCAGCTATTAGATAGCATGAATGTCACAAAGGACAGTACAAAGAGCAGAGGTGTTCTTGTCATTCGGATGTACTCGGCTGTGCCACTGCTGCTGCCTTATGCGGCAATGAGCAAGGCGGCCTGATGAGGCGGCAACAAGGAATCGCCTTGTGATCCCGGCGAGGCAGAGGATCAGGAGGAACCTGGCAGGCTGTGCGCGACATGTTTTGGATAGAGGACCCAGCGATACGCCACGAGGAATCTACGTAGGCCACCTGGTGAATGTAAGAACGGTCGATCGCGGTGACTGATTCAGAGCTGTCATTCCCTGTCTGCTATTTTCTTGAAAGTACGGAAACTCATTGACAAGAAGGCCCGCTTTACATCTCACTTTCATTTTTAGACAGACTGTATTACGCAGAGTGTTGTCCCCAAGGGTCTTTCCCTTTCTCTAGTACCTACGTTCAGGTTTCACTCGAAAGCTCGTAGGTGATCAAGGACATTGATAATCAGTTCAAGCATCGAGCTAGTCGTACCTCACAGGATGAGTTGCTTACTCTCTCCGCTTTTGCTTCTAATAAGCTCAAGAAAATTACACTTCACAAAATCAAATAAATCTAGCCGCAATAATCTCATCGTATCCCCAATAGTGGATATTGATATCTGTGGGGTGTCGCGAGTTGACCCTTCTGCTGTTACACAATGCAATAATACAGTTTTCAACCTTTCCGATGTTGCTCTGA
Organism: Ornithodoros turicata; assembly: GCF_037126465.1. NCBI lineage: Eukaryota > Metazoa > Arthropoda > Arachnida > Ixodida > Argasidae > Ornithodoros > Ornithodoros turicata. Next base: position 120,839,668 of record NC_088201.1, on the reverse strand, counting down.
ATGAGGCCCAACTCAGCGTTCTGTCCAAGGGTCTCAGCTTCGTCCGACAACATCCGGAATTAACGAGTTAGAATTTTTATTATATAATTATATTTTCTAATTATATTTATTTTATAAATATATATATTATTTATTTGATTTGATTTCATTGACATAACCTTGGTCATTGCATCTCAAAACCTTTTTTTCAGGGTAAACCGGTTATCGAGACAACAACCTTTAAGAAGCCCTCCAGTGGAACACCAGAATCTTCCACAACTAGTCCTCTATTATATTAACGCCGTACATAAACACATGAAATGGATCCTTAAAGGGACTGACGCATCTGGAGACGGAGAGGAAATGGTTACGAGTATGCGTGGCATCATTCGACAATCCATTTCACCGATTTTCTCTGCTGAGAAATGTTCAGATATTAAATAAACGAGTTTTTTTTTTTTTTTTTTTTTTCAATCAGCGAACCCTCCGATGACATCATTGTGACGCAAGAGCCAACAGGACCAGTGCGAGGGCGGCGCGTCGCCGGCGCCGTTCCCCCATTTTCTCTCGGAGACATCGTCTGCTTTGGAGATGACGTCATACATGGCTACGTGTATGAAACAACCTATTTCTTCGAAAGTGCTGTGGGTTTGGTTCAGTGGTGAAATTGCAACATGTCGTTCAGTTCGTGAACGCGTCGCGGTGATCCTGACTGCAAAGAATCGTCTGAGGCTAACCCAGAATTGACATTTCAAGAGAACCAAGGACACGGACGCCAAACGGAAGCAGCAATCACCGGCAGGTCTCTTAGCGTGGCAGAAGAATTACACGTTCGGCACGTTTGTTCCTCGCATTTTGCCGACAAAGCGTACGTGGAGGCGGACTTATTGCAATCCCGTAGGTGTGAGGAAAACGAAAGAGGCTAAAGCGCTATGCTGTGCACACATTGTTCCATGAGCAAATGGACACCACCACAGGGATGGCATCCAATGTATTGCTCCGTAGACGAAAGCGTGCTGAACGAACGCAATGCATCCTGGACAGGTCCTGGTCGCACGTCGCAGCAAACGTCAAGGCACACGTTACCTTAAAGCTGGCGGCGCCCGTGATCGGCGGCCAAACCGTATGTAAACAATGCGGTTGTTGTTTCTGCGCAACGTTTTGGATGTCTTTCAATCACGGTAGTTATTTTTATCCGATAATCTCACACTAAAACGCGCAGTTTTACAGATAAGGCCTGGTATTGTTGATGACTTCCAAAGATGTGATGAGGACCGCGCGTTAAGACTCGTTGAGCCGATGCCAGCCGAGTGTATCTTGACATTGAGTCATCTAGATCTCGCGGCGAGATCTAGATGACTCAATGTAAAGATACACTCGGGGTGAAAGCACGTACAATAAAGCGGAGAGTATCTCACGAGATGTCGGTTCTGTTCAGGGATAAACTCCCAACAATATAACAAGAAGTATGTACGGCAGTATACGCTTTTTCACACTCTTTCAGCCATTCGTTTCTGCAAATGTACATCGGAATATGTATAAACTGCGGCCGACAGTGATGTACCAGACCCCTTAGGCCCCACCGGCCAGTGTTGTACCCGTCACCAAAATATGGTCTCGCGATACCGATACTCGTTACTTGAGTAAAAAGTATCGAAATACCGATATCGATACTTGTTTTTTAAACTAACGGAGTACCGCTACCGCTACTGTACAAAGTAACGCGATATTTTGCGCGATAGTTTTGTTTGAAATACGAAGTTGATGCAACATAGAAATATCGCTTACGTGAACAGTTTTGCAGTAAAAGCACAGCATATTTATTCTGTAGTTCGGACACTTCGCTTGGCTTTTATCAATAGCTGGTTCTCGAAGTCGTCTTCTGCCATCCTTACAGGCCGTGGTCTCTCCGGCAGCTGACAGAAGCCGATGTGTTAATTACGTTAGTGTCAGGTGCAGACATACCCGGGAGTCCAATGACCAAGGAATCCTATCCGAAGTTGACAGTGCCACAGTAAATGCAAGCGTGACTCAGCGCGACCAGGCACCTTAGCAGTGTAATCCAGAGCGCTCTGTCAAAGACTTGCTCTCTGTTCGTTGACCTCAACTCTTTTGTGGAACACAGTGTGGTTATTTCCTCCAGTTTCAAAGAAAAACAGCGAACACGTGTTCGGTATAATTCATACTTCTGGTTATGGAGCACGTTGGCGTTTCCACAGATTTCTTGTCGAGGGCTAGGCGGACCATTGACAGTGAATAAGAGTGAAAAATATGGTCGGTGAAGAGAAGGTGGGGCACTAAAAAGTATCGGTGTCGGTAACGATGCCGAGATGGCGTTACCATAAATTTGTAACGGAAATACTCTTCCGATACAGACTACAGAAAAGTATCGTGATACGCACTCTGATACCGAAAAAGTGTCGATTACTGTAGCGGCGTTACTTGTAGGCGATACATACAACACTGCCACCGGCACACCACATAATTGACGATATCGTTCTAAATTTTCCGGTTGCGATATTCAAATTCACTACTATATTCTTACCGAAAAAGTTTGTCCCATCTTTCCTTGTTCATGTAACCCAGCATGACTTACCATGGCTTTTGTAAGCCAGAGAGAACCAAGGAGGCAGCTTTCCAACAGAATAGCCTCATTTGGCATTACGTTTTTATGCATTATATTTTCCAATATCAAGTACTCAATTTCTACCACTGGTGGAATCTGCTTCAGGTGGTGAGTATGAGAAGCTCGATTTATTAGGCAAGTTATGTGTTGTACAGTGAATGAAACGTGAATTATGAACCACAGTGAATGTTCATGTTGTGAAACCTGCAGCCTATGCAAGACTATCATCCTCTGCAAGTGATATATATTGCTCACATACTGTGAAGGCTTGATGTTGTTGTATTGTGAATTTTTATTTTTAGGTTCCGGAAGTAAGGCTTCCACCTGGGTCACACACTGAACGAGCCATTGAAACTAAAGTAAAACAAGGCCCCTTCCAGGGCCACCACTTTTATGCAGAGACAAATAGCGCGTTATGGACCCACCAGTGTGCACATTATTGTTTTTGGTTCAGCTGCAAAAAGTTTTCTGAATTGTGTTGCTGATTCTAATGAACTTTTTAAAGTTCAATTTTAGCAACTGGCTATAAACGGCATCTAATCAACTACATGCACACCTGTGAATTTTAGTACAATTCCAGTTACAGTTACAGTGCACAGAGGGCACTCCAAGGGTTCAGGATTATGGTGGCATTGGGCATTGATATGCACATTATATTTTTTTTTCTTTGTCAATTTTATTCTTTTTTCAGCACTTCAAGCTTCACATCTGCACTGCTTGTATATTGTATGGAAGGAAAGAGGCTGTTCCCACCCTGTCAACATGAACCTAAATGGCAGCTCTCCACACAGCAACTGAAAAGATAGCAAGAACGGGGGAAATATAATCTATTGACATAATGTCATCGACTTTTGTTTCACACGTTTAATATATGTATCAGGTTCACTAAGCTTTCTTGAACGCAGGGGGAGATAAAACTGTGGTAATATACACATTGGCACTAACCTCTATCCTCCATTTAGAAATGAAGCTTAAATCCATGTTAAGGGCAAAAGGCATCAGTTCTTTTTTTTTTCTTCAAACATGGGTGAAAAATGTGGTACAAAAGAAACCACTCTATGGCGAAGCTGAATAGGCTACTCAAATATGTATTGTAAGGTGACAACGAGGAAGACGAGAGGGCGGGGCCACGAGAAAGAAAGCCAATCGCCCTGTGTGGCTAGTGGCCACTGTACCTAGTGGTGGTGGAAGAAGAAGATGTTGGGTTCCTTCGGGAAGGAACATTACAATTTGCGCTGTCGACAGGTCTAATCTGAAATGTGGGTAGACATTTTCTTAGAGAGCTTGCCGGTGGGTCCGCGAGCACGGTGCTGAAACGTCGGCGAGGAGGTCTTCGACCTCAGTAACCACCCAGACCAGCCGACTCTCCTCCAGTACGTGGCAGACAAACTCAACACTGACGTCGAGTCTGCTGCAAACAAAGGGACTGTGAAGCTGAACATGAAGGTGGACGATTTTGACAGGCTCATCCGCAACCCTCCGCAGCAAGTTCCGACTGTTGCCGGCCCACAAGCTTCCCCCGATGCCACCACCATCTTCGCGCTGTTCGAACGTCAGCAGCGAGTGTTTCTGGACGCTCTCCGAAATATGGCTCTTGGTGCAAACACTCCCTGGTCTGAAGCGTCTCCAAGTCATTTTAACGGTACCGGAAACGCCACGACGTGGCTAGCGCATTATGAACACGCCTGCGAACGAAATGTGTGGTCGACGGACGAGCTCAAGATCGATAACCTTCGCCACCTTTTAGAAGGGTACGCCAAGAAGTAGTATGAGCTACGTTTTCTCCAGCATAAGAAATCGTGATGGCACACTTGGAGGGAAAGCTTCCTGGCATCTTTTGGTACAGACCGCTTCGCGAGATGGGACGACGCCATTTCGTACAAGTACACTACGGGACCCTACGCCGAATACCACTTCGAGAAATTGCGACTGCTTCAGTTGGCAGAACCCAGTCTCCCCGATCCGTCTGTGGTTGCGCTCCTCCTTCACGGTCTTCCAAGAAATGTACAACACATGGTGAGGATCATGCGAGCAAAGCATCCGGAGGCTCTTCTGCAATGCCTGCAACACATCGGCGCTAACGAAGCTGGCGAAGATTTAGCCCCGCAGCTACCACGCCAACAGTACGGTTTTACAAACAATCAAGCGAAGCGGGGAAGGCAGAGGCTGAGCGGGCAGACCACAGAACGGCAGCTGCAGTAGACGGCCATGTTGGCAATGAAACGAAAAAAAAAAAACTAATAAAAGAGGGTGTTGGTTTCCACCAGAAGACACAATGCGAAACTGTTTACCGCACTACAACGAAGTTAATTTACATTCACGTACTCCTAAACGGTGCATCGGTCGACAGCGGTTCCTCCATCACCTTTGTTAACCATCACCTGGTCCAGCCACACTTAATATCCTCTGGCCGACCAATAAACGTCAAGGGCTTTGACGGTGCCTCGAAGACATTCAACACATGGGCTGTTGTCTCTATAACGGTCTCCGGCCACACCATCACCACCCGCCCTAGTCATTCACGACGTGGACTGCGACGTTTTGCTATCACGCCCAGACATGAAGCGCCTCAAACGGAATCTCTACTGGGACGACACCATTTCTGTTGTGGACGGTTGTCTCGAACATGATGTTGAAGCTCCGTCCACGCTGTGCCGCAAAACCAATATCACCACCATCAACGATGTCGTGAGGCACTACCCAAATTTAGCACCTGCGTCTGGCTACCCCACTCCCACTTCTTCGATTGAGGTCCCCTTCAGTCTTCGCGATACTACGGTAGTTCGTAGGAAGCCCTATAGCGTATCTCGGGACAAGAAGTTATGGTTAAAAGGTGAACTGCAGTCCATGCTTGACGCCGATATAATTCGCCCGTCAACGTCACCTTTCGCTTCCCCCATCACGATAGCGCCTATGGCTGACGGCACGTTTCTCCTCTGTACGGACTACAGACTAATCAACAGGCAGACGGACATTTACCCGTTCCCCATGCCCAATATAGACGATATAATCAACGATACGGGAGGCAGCACCACCTTCTTATGTATAGACCTCTGCAAAGGTTTTTGGCAGATTCCGCTGACCGAGGATACAAAGAAGTACACTTCCTTTGTAACACCTTTCGAATTATACAAATACAACCGGCTGCCATTCGGATGGAAGAATTCTAGGGCTGTGCGAGTACTCGAAATTTCGAGTTCGAGTCGAGTCGATCTCATGCTCGACTCGAACTCGACTCGACACATGATGACTCGTCAACTTTCGAGTACTCGATATCGTTTCGAGCTCGCGGTAGATCCACATTAAAATCTATCACATGTAAGACATAACCTGTCACAACGATACCACCATTTGGAAACACTCATTTCGCGCAGCCGTGATCGCTGTCACAATTCCGCCATCTTGTTTTCACTATTAGCTTCAGCTAACCTCGACTTGGCTACAGACTGAGTAGTGGCTATGAATGGCAAACCGGCTACAACTGGCTACTGCTGGCCATGGAGGCTATGGCGGGCCATAATGGAGGCGTCGCGCGCGCGCGGAAGCGTATCCGACATGGGAGAAGCACATTTAGTAGATTCGTTTCTTCGGCGAGAGAGTCTGTTTCGGTTCTACTATTTCATAAAACTCGGAGATGTCTGACTGAGATGTCAGAGGTTCCTTACCGCGCCCACAGAGAGTCGATCACCGGTGAGCGACGTTTCATGATCTGCGCTACTCGGTCCCTAAAGTAGATTTAGACAAGTGATCACATTTGTTGGATATTACACTACAGAATGAGTTGCATTTACACTTTTTTCTTTGTGGTAGCGATTTATGAAGTTGGCCCTGCGCCAAGTAGGCAGTGTGGGCAGTGTGGAGATTCTATATCTTTGTTGCGGCGTCGCGTTCCCGCGGCAGACCTCTTTCGCAAATGCGCAATACTCCCGTTTTAAGCATATTTTGATTCGATTTCGTTTATTACAACGCAAATAACGACTCTGAAGGTGTTAGACAATTAGATTTTTGTCCTGCATGTGTGGGCATGTATAACTTGTACTATTGCTGTTCTTCCTGTCTCCAAACTATCCGGGAGGAATGGATGAGTGGTGAAATAGCAATATGTGATACAACAGGAAAGTTGAGCCTCAAACTAATGTGTTCAGCAGAAATTACGGTGTTAATTAATCGTTTTACTCCTTCGATGAACTCTGTCACTCAGTTACATGAACAACATGCAGTGTTCACATTATTTTCCACAACTCATGAACTTCTATCCAGAGGGTTGATATCTTCAGATATCATTTCTGACAAAGATTGCCATATTTTGTATATTTTAGAACTTGTAGATTGATATTTTTGTTCAAGATACAGGCGTATATTCATTAGGGTTTCTGCTGTTTGCACCAATTTTTTGGTGTCCCAAAATCAATTTTGGAAATACATCGATAGTTTTGTTTATGAAACTTACATCATTCCATAGGGCATTGGTTTGGCTGCCTTTTCCTATATAGCAACGTATCTTGAAGTGATACTGTCAGCCACAAAAAATATATTTGTCAAACCACCCAAGAATGGCCATTTTTGCTGCGGTAAGGCAAGTGTTAAACCACACCTTGTAGAAAGACCAGTTTTCCTGCCCATAACTTGTAAATCTTTTGTGGTTGCAATATTCATTTAGCAATGTTGTCCTTAGGTGGCACATTGTTTTTATAAAGCTCTTACAATCTTCATTCATTTCAATTTTTGGTGTCAACTGTAGCACAAAAGAACATTTTAAAGGGGAAGTTGGCCAAAAAGCGGCGCTAAAGCAGCTTGAAATTTTATGTCTATCTGCCTGCTTCTACACATTACCTATCATTTAATGGGACGCCAACTACTCGAACTCGACTCGATACTCGAAACAGTGATTTGGTATTACTCGAACTCGACTCGAACTCGAAAATTCGTCTGCCTGGTTCCAAAAGATGATGACGGCCGTGCTCCAACCATTCATTGGCAAATTCGTCCGCGTGTATATAGACGATGTCCTCATCTACTCACGGTCACAGTAGGAACATCTGGAACACCTCCACCTTGTTCTGCAAGCATTAAGTCGAGCGAACCTTCAGATCAACGTGAAAAAGAGCGTTTGCTTCCAACGTAGTGTAGCATTCCTTGGACGGCTTATCGATGGCAAAACCAAGACCACGAAGGAGGAATCCGTACGCAAGATCAAGAACATGCGAAAGCCGCACTATGTGCACTCGCTAAGAGTGTTTCTCGGTCTCGCAGGGCACTTCCGTGCCTTCCTTCAGGGTTACGCTTCCCGAACGAAACCCCTCACGACCCTGTTGCAGAAACAAAAACCGTTCACATGGACCGAGGAGTGCGAGTCTGCATACCAAGACGTAGTTGAAGCAATATCCCCCAACCCGATTTTAGACCTACGCGATTTCAGACTGCCCTTTGAGCTACACACGGATGCTTCCCATTTTGGAACCGGTGCGGTTCTCTACCAACGGGACATCAGCCGTCCATCCCCACAGCAGTTGACGGTTATTGGATACTATTCGTACACCTTTAGCACGGCCGAGCTCAACTACGCGACAACGGAAAAGGAACTGCTGGCAGTAGTTAAAGCGACCAGATACTTTAGACCATTCCTGGACGGGTGCACTTTCAAGCTCTGTACCGACCATCAACCCGTTACCAACATTCTGTGAATTGCAAACCTTGTTGGACGACTAGCTAGGTGGGCTTGTGAGCTGCAACAGTTCGACATTCAAGTCCACTACAAGCCGGACAAGACTATGGTCGACGCGGACGCACTGTCTCGTCTAGGGCTCGAGCACTTTTCCACCGCGTCCATCTGCGACCCGCACCTGTGGGAGGGCACCCAAGAGATGGAACTAAGGGGCAACCGTTACCTTGTTCCTCCCACCCTCCGGCAAGAGGTTCTCTCCCTGTACCACGACTCCCCCGACTCTGGTGGACATGAAGGCATTGCCAGCACCTACAACAAGCTCTGTCAACACTTTACGTGGCCGAAAATGAACAGTGACGTCAAGGAGTACATCTCCTCCTGCGACATGTGCCAAAAAATGCAGGCCAAGTACACCCCAAGAGCTGACCAGATGATCTTGCCAGAGTATTCAACCCGGCCATTCGAAGTAATACATCTTGATTTTGCCGAGCTCAGGAAGAAATTCGACATCGTAAAGAAAACTCAAGCGTTCCTACTGGCCAACGATGAACACACCCGCATAGTCAACAGTCAGTGTCATCCCGATGCTCACAAGGGATGTCTTCAAGAACACAAAGGTGATAGTTTGTGACAACGGCCCTGCGTTCATTAGCAAACGCCTCGCGACATGGGCTCAACAGAAGGGCATCCAGCTGAAGTTTACAGCCCCGTACCACCTCGCGGCAAACGGCATGGCTGAACGCGCGATTCGGGACGTGAAACAGTTCGTTCAGCTCTATCCAGACTTCACCGGAGGGTGGAAGACCTGCTTGGAAGCGGCTACGCACCACCACAACCGCTCCTACAACCAAGCAATCGGTTGCTCCCCACATTTTGCCATGTACGGTGTTTCACCTATCCTGCAGGCCGACCGACTGCTGGGCATCGCCGACAACTTCTCTCTGAACCAGAAACGCAGGACCCCTTCACAGATTCATCGATACAGACAGGCTAGAAAGAGCACTCCAATCGCCATCACAGCAACCGCATTCCAGACATATTCGTGGGCGACCTCGTCCTCGTTCGTAAAGGCACACTGGACAAGGCGCCGCCACAGGGACCATCGCCTCAAAGCAGGGGGTACTAAGGACTGTGGGGACAGACTTCCGGAAGACGACCGATTGCACATTGCCTCTATCAGCAATATTCTGAAATACAATCCCAATGGGGATTACTCCAGACCCCCGGGGCCTATGTAAGGTGCCAACGAGGAAGACGAGAGGGCTGGGCCACGAGCAAGAAAGGAGATGGGACAGTTTTTAGTGTTGGGTTCCTTCGGGAAGGAACATTACATGTATTACACAACCCAGTGCTTGCCCTCGTCGAGTGATACCTTGGTTTGTACTCCAGAATGATTTGCAATGAAAATTAGTTACACAATCCACTGTACTTGCAATATCTGACTACAAGTCTACACTGCTTGTGAGACATACTTCTTGAACTGATATAAAGGTTTCTAAACTTTTCCTTTCTAAACTGTCAGTGCAAACACATATCACCAACGGTATTACCAGTATAACCGCTCAATCATTTGTAACTTCACACTGCAACGTCACCACAGATGGTTATGAAAAGGAAGAACCATCGATATTGTTTTGATTGTGTACACAGTTACGTCTTCTGAACAGCAAACCAGCTTTCATGAACATGCAAAAACAACAATGACAATAACGATGATTCCTACAATGAAAGATATGCCTGGTTTATACAGTGGCCCCCTTGACACTTATGGTACTCGTATTATCCACTATATGAAGTTGATGGGTACAGTATCCTGATCCAGTACACATCACATCCTGGTGTCTGCCTTCGGTTTCTTATGCCAAAGTAACCATAAATCCAGCTTCTGCAGAAGCAATTCGGAGGTGCCTGTGTGGAACAATAATAAAGAAGAAAAGTAGTTATTTATTTGACTAAGAGCAGCAAACTTTCAGTAAAGCGTTATCCATGCGCTCGAAATCAAATTGGAATGAAATTACGCCATTTACGACGTGAAGAAGTGTCAAGTGGCTCGAGATAACGCATGCGGCGGTCATCGCGACAAAAGATGGGTGCGTAAACCAGCCAGCTCCCTCCGCAGACAAATGTCATTGAAGAGCATGTGATCGGATTCGTCAGGCTCCACAGGAATACAACAAGTGCAGGGGCGTCTGTCATTTCCAAGAGAACAAATCATAGCGACAATCGACAGCACAAATCAAATCGACAGCGCACAATCACCATGAGCGATCGGACATGATAGGCTTACCTGAAAGTGCCACCGCCATCGGGCGGTTCCTTTTCACTGCCTGCACCTTCATCTGCGGCAAGATCAAGTGGCAAATGGTCTGCGGAGTAAGGGTCGTCATCTAGCACAATTTCTTCAACGCTGTAATCCCCAGAACCGCTTGGAAGCGACGCGACGTCACTTTCGTATTACGACGATTCCGTCATGACGCTGCCTGTCTGCTCGCCGTTTCGCATTTCAGATGCTCGGCGACCCCACCGATCAGCTGTGCCGTAAGGCGCGCTCTCATTGGCCCCATTGGGCGTGACGTTTTGAAGACTTTGTGGAGAACTGGCGGAGAGGGACCCCCTTGGGGGGCCGTCGTTTGCTCTTTCGATGTATTTCATTAGATTGCTCAGCATATATGCAACCTATTCACTTGGGGTTTTCGCTACTGTTATCAGACCACCGAGAAATATAGTGGTACTGAAGTTTCGGAATCGACCGCGATGGATGCGATAGTCCCTTTAATAAGCCTCATAATTTACACACTACTAACCTGTCTAGAGAAGAAATAGTGGTTCTAAATTACCTCAAAACGCGCCAGGACATCACTGTCAGACCTGCAGATAAGAGTGGTGGTATAGCTATTTTAAACACGTATGACTATACGTCTGAGGCATTTAGGCAGCTCAACGATTCCAGGTTTCATCAAGCCCTCGATAATGATCTCACTTCCTCGTTTTGTCTTTTCATTAACAATGAAATTAGTGAGCTCCTCAATAATAACCTTTTGGCCGACCAGATTGGCAAATGCATTCGACCAAAAACGTTACGCCAGGTTCTTTCTATCTTCTAATTAAGGGGCATGGTAGGGTCCAAGATACGTGTTGGTTTTAATGTAATATTTCAGAAGCACATGCACACAAGAACATGACATTTTGCATGCTCAGAAAGGATGCCCTTGTTGTTGTTATCATGCAGAGGCGGAGAGTTTTCATTTTCCCGGGGGGGCAAGGGCGCACCGCGAACTAAGTACTCTGGCTCGGGGGGGGGGGGGGGGGGATATGTTTATTAAGAAAAAAAAAGAAAGGAAACGTAAGCCAGATGGATGTTGGATGGCTTGTTATTTCAAAAAAAGTGAAAGGGGAAGACAAAAAAGGCAAAGAAAAGAAGAAAGCAAAAGAAAACAAAAAGAAGGAAAGAAAAGGAAAAGAAAAATGAAAAACACAAAACTAAAGCTGAAGAATCACACCCTCTGGCTTGATCCTATGATGTATGCAGAACTGGTATAGAAATAAGAAGAAGTAAGTACAGAAAAAAAAAAGAAGGAACAGAGAGAACGTAAACCGTGAACATGTGTACAACTGAAGGCATTACGCCTTTGAAAACTGAGTGCAAAAGGAACAAAATGCATTGAATCCTCGGTGTTTGACCCGAAATCCGCATAATATAATGAATATGGTCAATGAAATGGAGCAGCGGGAGTTGAACCCGCAGACTTCAGAGAACTTCAGACGGGAAAGATTCAAGAGAAACTTTCACCGCATCGAGACCCTCATCGTGTGGTATGTTTGTATAAAGGGATGTAACATCCATAGTAGCCAAGATGACGTTGCTCAAATCGCTGTTCTGCTTATTAATCGAATCGACTTTGAGGAGAAAGTCATTGATGTCTTTTACGTAAGAGGGCAGAAGCGGAGGAACGTGTTTGATACAATGCTCTAAAAGGAGAGAAATGTTTTCGGTGGGTGTGTTTATTCCTCATATTATAGGCCTGCCGGGGTTATTTTTCTTGTGTACCTTAATCAATAGGTAAAATGAACCTGGAGTAGCATTTTTGGGTCTAATGAACTCCGCAATGTTACGTGGAATAGAGCCGTTAGCGATTAGCGCGCTGATCTTTTGGTTAATTGTGCGACAAAATAGTGGGGTGGGGTCAGAGTCAAGAGGCTTGTAGAACCTAGCATCACTGAGGTGCCCATTTGCTTTGCTGACGTAGTCTGAAGTATTCATCACGACAATTCCTCCGCCTTCATCAGCGGGTCTGATTATTATATCATCACGAGACTTGAGATTCCGTAGTGCTATCCTTTCTTGCTTAGATAAATTAAATGATCCCCGGTTGTCAGAAATGTTAAGAAGGCCTTTGATGTCATTGGATACTGCTTTAATATAATTGTCGATCATAGGGCTAGTTTTTGATGGGTCAGGGGTCCAGACGGAAGGTTTCTTAAATGGCGTTACTTCAGTGCGTGCACTGCCGTGAAAAAATGTTTGCAAGTGCATTCGTCTACCTAAATTTTGGAGATCATTTAGAATTTCAAATTCATCAACACCATGGGGAGTGGGGACAAAGCTCAGTCCTTTGGATAAAACGCTGGTTTCAGCTTTGCCTAACGTAACGCCTGATCCCCCGCCCGCACCCAAGGACCAAGATGATTGGTGATTAGGATTACACACAATGTCTTCAAGACCTAGTACCGTATGTGGCTTTATGCCGCGAGATGAGTATGATTCACATCAGTTTGGCCTCGCCGCAAAACAAGAAGCTGCATAAAACTTGAGATGAAAAAGAAAAGTGATTAGAATCTGTAGAAAAATAGAGGATTCATCGAACCCGTTAGTAAACCCTATATGAAATGTCCCAGGTAGTTCAAGCTTTGTCTTTGGTCGAAGTATTAGCGTCCTTCATCACGAGCTATCTTAATTGATATGAAAAGATGATGTACAAAGTGTGATTCTGACTGAATCATTATGTTGTCGTGTCATGTCATGTCAATATCACTGAAAAGCATGTGCCCAGGTTTCCTTAGGTTGTTGCTTCTAGCACGCTGAAAAGAGAAAAGGAAATGCCACACCGGCAAACTTGGATATCTAGTGCCGACTATACTGGCAATAATCAGATACCAAACGTGTCTTGGCGTTGATGTTTGCAGTAACATTTCATTCCCCTCATTGCGCGGTAAAGTTACTAGGTAATTGATCGCTTATCCTATCATGCAGTTCCTGCATCCGCTTACTACGAACTGGTCCACGGAGATCAGGAATGGGAGAACATCTGCGGGAGCTTGCTGTTCTCGAACCGGGCTTTAGAGAACAGATTGTCTGCTCTTTTGTGCCGCTCTGGGGCTTCACCTGCTCTTCCAGGTGCTTCTAGATCGACAGCACATCTCCCATGACCTCGCGTTTTTCTTCGCTGGAACAGCCGCACTGGACTTGGCGCCGTCGACCATGCGCGTCCCCATTCAGTTCGCCTCATGACCTTCTACCAGATCATGAGGAAGTACCCCTTGATGCTGCGAAATACCCTGCCTGAGGCCCACATCAACACCTGGACGACAAGGCAACTTCATGAGGCCCTGTGTGACTCCAGGTTCCCGTTTCCCATCGCCTCACCTACAGTGAACAGAAGACGCATCGCGTGGGACCTCCATGAGGGCTCCCGAGTCGACATTGTCTGACAACACTCACACGCCGTTCCGCCTATCCGCACGAGGCTTCAGCGCTCCGGGTTGGCGGGGACAAGCGACTGCCCTACGTGCGCCGGCCACAAAAACCACAAACATGTTTTTTTTTTGTTTTTTTTTTTTACGCAGGCACCACTGCTGTTGCCATGTGGAGCAAGGTCGCCGACTTGTATCGACTACCTGTGGTGGCCTACGAAACGGTTCAGCACCTGGACCCGTCGCCTGTGCCACAGCGCAAGGAGCGAACCTTCTTTCTGCTTGTGGCTGAAGTGGTGTGATCCAGAACGAGGGCTCTCTAGCCTCGTCAAGATTCTGCTCTCGTGTCGAGTCGCTCTGAAGACGTGCCTTCACGACGAACTCCCCTCGGACCGCGCACTCTAAAGTTTCGCCGACGGTGGAAGAGCCACCAGCAGCTGTTTGTCCTGGTGAACGGACACGTGACTGTGAAGATTTGATTACTTTTTTTCTTTGGACTGTGAAAGACTTATGACAGACTTCCATTGCGTTGAACTTCCTGCCACATGGGGGAGGGGAACAGTCGTTTCTATGATGTCCGGGTGATAGCACTTTTTTTGTGTGTCGCAGCTAGATATCCTCCGGAGGAAAGTCTCTTATGATGAGGGCCTCAAATGAGGGCTAGTCCTCTTGTGTGTGTTTCTATGTAACTGTTTGTGGTTTTATTAGTTACAATACACATTTACTATAGAGTCGCCTACAGGGTCGCCATCAAGATCAGGCTTCAGAACGACCTTCGTGCCCTTGGCCTTGACAATTTTCGTCGTCGGTGGAAGAACTATCACAACCTCTTTGTCGTGATCGGAGATGTGCTTGTGAAACTGTGATGTGCACCGGGACGTGCATGCGTTGGGTGTGAAGTGCAGTGTTATTTGACATGCTAAGCAAGAACATGTAGTGTGTGAGTCATGAGACAAGTTGTGGTTTTGGACAGTTTCGGCACGGTTGTCAGTTTCGGGATACGTTATGTCCCGTTGAGCTGTTCTGTTTATGCACCTCAATAAATATTTACTAGAGATCACCGTGGAGAAGGACAGTAGAGTGAGCTTCTAGACAATTTTTAACCCGTATGGCAAGGCGGCCTCTATGCAACGTGGTCCGCCCTGGACCGTGTCCTCGAATTGGGCCTGACGGTCGCGGAGCAGTCCTGCTCTATCGAGGTCTCGGTCAATGTGGTGCTGAAGATGGTGCCCACGTACATGAGGAATGACAATTTAATTAGGGCCTTAAGCAAGTATGCTAAGGTTCTCAAGATGGATGACGTGACGTTGCAGATCGCAAAAGACATGGAACATTAAGGACTGGAAATAAGAAGGCCATCATGGAAATGCGTGAGAAGACACGGTTGCCCAATTTCATCCGAGTTTTGGATTCTCTCATTCAGTGCGATTACCCGGATGCGTGTCTGTCGCCGTGGCAAACAGGAGGGGCATGTTAGATCTGCCTGCAAAGTGTCCTTTGGTCACACTGGCTCACGTTGTCGTCGGCGCGGCACAAGGCATACGCAAGGACCTTGCCCCGGCCTGTGTCTTATTCAGCCGTAGCCAGTGTGGACCTCCCGAGCTGCCCCTGTCGCAATGGAGGAATGACAGCCCCTCGACTACACAAGATCAGGCGGTGGTGATTCGTGAAGATGATCCTCCCGTGGACCAAACGACGAGCCGAGAGGAGGTTGAGTCTCCTACAGGCTTGCTACCAGGAGCAGCAACACCTTTGCCTCGTCGGTGCTTCGTGCTTCGTCGGTGCCATCAGTGTCCTCTCTTGTTGACGTGCATGTGTTAATTGCCAATCCCGCTGTGGCAAGCGTTCCTACTAGCGTTAAATGTGCGTCTGATTCCGATGAGAGTGCGGAGTCGACTACTGTAGGGGGCCTGCCAATGCAATACGGCTCATCATCACAGCGATGTGGTGTGAAGGCAGCAGCGGGGAGATGTCATCCGAAGAAAAGACGTAGGAAACATCAGACTCTCGTCCGCGAGCTATTTGGTTCCAAGGAGATCACAGTGCGAAGCTGCGTTTCTCTTTTTCGACCAATCATGAAAACTGTCTTTACGTTATGCGTGGCATTATCCCAACTTCTCAATTATGCTTAGTTGCGGAGCAGGCAGATGTTGTTGCTTTTGGTCGGCGTTTGGCAGCTGACATATTGTCACGAAGCGAAATGGGCCGGCGAGTCGTCGAATAAACAGCGAACGGTTTATTAGACTACTTGGTAGCAAAACACAAGAGTTATAGCTCTCTGAACACAACTGAGTCCAAAGAATGAATGCTCCAGCTTGGAGCGCACAAGCATTTAAGCGTCGCGCTGAAAAGTCTAGAAACAGCACGTGCGTTTGCCAGAGAGCAGGTATGAGCAGGCGATGTGTCTGAAAGCTTCTTGCTTCTTCTTCAGCATGCGCCGGGATTAGATGTACCGTTTCGTGCCTGCCCTGGAAGTTTCGCGATGATGATTCGTGGCATTATTCTTATTACTATAGACATACTTTTATTCAGCTAGGGATGTCGTACAGTTTAAAAGACGGTTCAATATTCCTGTTTATGCTAGGCTAAGCTTGCCAAACGCGTGCGGGTTGGCTGTTCTAGTTCTTAATCGTGCTCTGCTGAATAGGTTTTTCTGCAGTTATGACTCTGACGGGCGACTATTATGTTTTAACTTTCATGTTGGAGAAGGAAAATGTTGCATTGTCAGTGTCTCTGCCCCTGGCGGTGTGGGCCAGACGAACGCGTTCTTTTCTTCGCTTGTCACAAGATTGTTGTTTACTGGCAACATCATCGTTGCAGATGACTTTAATTGTGTGGAATACTCGCAGGTGGATGCGATGGGTCATGGTTGGGGCCGCTCTACATGGAACGGGCTTATTATCGTGCATCAGATCCAACTTGTTGATGCCTGGAGAGTGGTTCATGAACCGCAGGTAGTTTGTGTCACTTGGCAGCGTAGGGAGACTGGCTCCCGGTTAGACCGCTTTTATGTCCATGAAAGTTTGCGTGGGAACATTATCTCTTGCGACAATCACAGTATTGCATCCACTGTCCTTTAGAAATTTGACCACTATGCAGTGATCCTCACCTTAGAAATTGACCATCCACCTGCTCTCCATCGCGCGTCCTGGCGGCTAGACCGAATGGTCCTGTCTGATGCCGATGTCGTCAGCGCGATTGAAACTCTGTTGTCGACAACTGTAACCCCTTCGTTGAGACTCTGGCAAAAGACGAAACACGAGCTGCGTACCCTTTTCATTGAGTGGGGAAAGCGTCATAAGAAGGAACACGCTCAGGAATTCAACGGCATATGTGATAAGATACAAGTACTTCTAAGAGGAACCTCTCTGCCCCCTTATTCTCAGGTATGCTTCGATGCTTTGATTGCTAAACGGGATTTACTCCTCCGGTCTTCAAGTAATGTTGCACGGATGGAACGGATACGCAGCCTCTCAATGTCGGGCCAACAAATGTACCGCTTCATTAAAGAACGGAATTCAACATATGCATCACGCAATCGCACCAGAGTGTAATGGTTTGCCAGTGGAATTTTATCAAAAATTTTGGCATGTACTACGTCCTTACTTGCTCGAATTGTTTAAGTACATCATGACATGCCGACGAATCCCGACGTTTTTCCCTTTTGGACAGATTATCCTCGTCCCGAAAAATGACAGGCACTCGGACCCCATTTGCTTGCGTCCGATTACCTTGTTGAATATAGACTACAGGTTGTTCATGGCGGGTTGAACGCGTCGGCTTGTTGATGTCTCCGACAACATTATCCGCAAGGTGGAAGGGTGTTCAGTTCCAAGTCGTGGACAGTACCCAGCCCTGTCTGGTATTCGGGATGTGCTTGCGTATTTCACTTTGAGCAGTGTGAGCGGATATGTGTTTTCACTGGACCATAGCAAAGCTTTCGACAGCGTCCTTCACTCTTTCTTATTCTCCCTCAGAGACAGGTACGGTTTCCCCTCAGAGTTTTCTTCTGCTGTTCCGAATATCTGCAGCTCCCACAACAGCAGCGTTTTCTTTAACGCACGGGAAGGATCTCCTTTCAAAGTGGCTTGTGGCGTTCGTCAGAGATTCGCAATGTCTCCTTTGCTGTTTGCACTAACGATAGATATCCTGGCGCACGGAGGCATTCGCGGCCTCATCGCGGTGGATCAATGAAAGTGTCTATACACGTGGACGACGTCAGACTGTTATTTTGTGTCACGACAATGTCTGCGAAGTATTTCGACGTTGTTCGGTCTCCTCGGGTGCCCAGCTCAATTAATCCAAGGGCAGGTTGATGACTTTAGGCTCCTTCACCTTACCTGCTGCAGTCCCCTTCACCGTGTGTTCTTCCCCGCCCATTCTTTGTGTGGTTTTCCAAAGCCGAGGGATTTCATGCGTCCAACTGGGACAATGCCATAGTGACAGCCCGAGCAAAGGTGGCATCAGCACAGTTCTTTTCCTTCAGATTCTCTGAACGGAGTTACTTCATCCGGTCGATTCTTTGCGCCCAACTCTGACGCTTGGGACAGGTTCTCCCTCCCCCTTCCAGAATCGTCATGCGACTGAGCACGATTTTGTATTCCTTCTTCTGACCCGAGAAGCAGGCCGTTATTAATCGCTCAACCCTGCGACTACCGGTGTCGCTGGGTGGCTGGCGTGTTCCAGATCTTTCAGTCGTCTGCGAGTGCCTAGCACTGAAGCTCCTCCTTCGTGTGCTCCGGGATACAGAGCGTCCAGTACATGCTTTGGCTGTTTACTTCTGCTCCACTCTAGAGCGTTTTCTGCCGGGCCTTCCTTCATTCACAAACTGTGTTCGTGCTCCGCAAACGGCTACTGCTGCACAGCTTGCTCGTAACCCTCTTTCGCAAAGTCGAGCTCTTTCTCCGTGCCAATTATATCTTAGAGGTTCCCGCGGTGAGTATATCGAAGCGTCTGGCACCCAGCAATGACGAGGCACGAGGTCGACTTCGAAACATACGTATTTCTTTTCGTAGTGGCATGTTCAACGACCTTACTGGAGAATGGCAGGATTTCATGTCGCAAGTATGGTGGAATGCGCTGCCTGCCCTCGACCGACTTCGTCGAATGGCTGTCACAACAACCTCGTTGTTGTCTTATTATCTGTCTTATTATTAACTTAATTAACTCTGTCTTAACTTATTATCTGTCGTCAAACGGAGACCATACACCATGTATTCTACCAGTGCCCGGCCTCAAAGTCTTTCTGGTAACAACTAGCGCTCTCTCTTTCTTTGCGTTCTCCCTTACAGTGGGAGGCGCTGCGCGTTGCACCTCGGACTCCAACCCACCACCTCTGCAGATTAGCAACGTTTTTGGGATTTCACGTTCTGTGGCAGGTGCGCAACAGGGCGCTCGTAAAGCACAAGGGGTTCCTCCTAATGCGTGGAGAAGTCGCCAAACATCGTACTGCGATACGCAAATTTCTGACTGAAGAATTGTATTATATGAAACCGGAGGCTTTTTCTTTAACTGGCAGGCAGAAGATGTTTTCGTAGTTAAGAAAGGTCTGATTTTCTGCAAGCACAACTAATGAAATGTAAAGGACGTTTTGTTAATACCTCTAATTGTGTTAAATTGATTGGCTCATCTTGGGCTACTTCTGCCTTGGGTTTAAGTTTGAGGTTTAAGCATTGTACAATTCCCAATTAGACTAGTGTTGTTTTTGTACAGTTTCTTGTGACAGTGTACTGTATACAATTCATGTATGCTCACTGTATATACCATGCAAGGTATATCTAAACAGGTGTCGCAACTCTCATAGGCCCCTGTGTCTTCACAATGACGCCATAATAGAGACGGTCAGCGCCATCCAAACGTTGCGCTGACTGCTACGACTGTAAATAAATGACGTCAGAGGTGGCGTCAGCAGTAGGAATAATAAGTAGTGCATAATTAGTCATGGTACGTTTACATTCGCGCACTTCGTTTGCTTTGTATTCCCTTTTCCTCACCCAGGCTACAATACCAGACGAGAACACAGAAAAATAAATCACATCCGGTTTAATGAAACATACCAGTTCGAAATACATATAGTGATCACAGATTATGACAACTCCAAACAGAAGGGCATCGTGATGACCACACAGAAATTAGGAAAGGTTTACTTAAAGGGAGACTTGGGAACCAAATGGATTTCGTGTTTCTGTTATTCCTACAATCATTTACATTAGGAGAACACGGTTATGAAATATCTCTGTTGAGAACGGAGCAGGAATAATAAAAACGATTGTAACGATTTTTGAAATTTGGGAAAGACCGGCTCAGGCCAGCCTGCGTTGATGGGCGTCTTTTGCGGGTAATACTGGTCGGCAGCCGTCACCCCGCGCATGCGTCCCACGTGATACGTTCTACGTGCCTTCTGCTAATTCTCCTTCTGTTTGTTCTACTTTTTGCATTAATTCCGGTAATGAGCGAGAAGAGAGGTGGGTCGAGGTGTTGCATCAAAGCGTGTGGCAATACGTCAGTCTCGACGACGGGCGTATCCTGCTTCTCCTTTCCGAGAGATGAAGAGCGTCGTCGTCAGTGGGAGGCAGCGCTGCAAAAGACGAACTGGAACAAAACAGCATACAGCAGAATTTGTTCCGACCATTTCACAGCTGAGATGTTCGACATTAGATCACGTCTCATGCATGAGCTCGGCGTATCTAGAGAACGAAAAGTATTAGCCGGTCACGCTATACCAACGCTGTTTCCCGACTGTGCGAAGCCGACCAAGTGCGACGCGTACAACAGACAACAACGCAAAGATGTATGCATCATCAGTCATCGTATTTCACAGCCTATTAATGTACCCATGTTCGATAAATGTACAAATATACAGATGGTGGATCTAGCTCTCAGGGAAGCGGCTGAGCGCGCTTCCTTCTTCCTTTGAAGCAAGCAGTTTCATGCCCTCGGCTGACGTAGGATGTAGCACATCTCTCGCTGGCAGCGACCTCACGCTCGAGTCTGCCGGTCAACATTCATCGGCGCAAGTGAAGTCTAGACAGAAGAATCTCACTGCAGCCTTGAATCACGTATGTACGCGTAGCTCGAGGTGTTCCCGCTGTTCGTTGTAAGTAATGAACGTTGCACGATTACCTTGTGTAGTCGTCACGTACTTATAAATATGTAACATATAATATATGTATATAACCTGAGTAGGTATCCCTTGTACAGAGACAAGCCCTGGAGGCTCGCATCTGCTTGAGCATCCCGACGTGGCAGACATCATTCTGATGCCCACTGTTCTTTTGGCACCTTCAGCACATGAGGATTGGGACAAGCCTCTACTTAGAAACGCTGCTGCACAAACTGTTACGTGTACTGGCACGAGATCGACACAGACAGAATTCAAAAAGAGAAGCCGTGGTATGTTATACTATCGGGCTCTATGAAAAGTTAGCATTGCGACTGTGTTACATCAAAATGAACCAAGCTTATGATGATAGAGAACACTACAGTTCTCACCCCTGCCACGCGTTTTGTAGTATAGATGAAAGTACTACGTTGTACTGATAAATGCTTGCTTGCTCTGCTGTATGATGTCATGCATCGACTTCATAGGCACTCAAATAACTGCATCACCGGCACCACCCCTGTCTCCTAAGCAGTACGTGGAAACTTGTGTTCAGACAGACTTCATCTGCTCTTGAGACTCTCGACGTGCGTCAACTCCACTGCCTCAGTATGATGATGTGGACATGCACGACTTGGTATTTAGTGACCTGTCTCACTTGATGATGACGGTGATGCAGTGCAGTAAGTTGAAGCATATGCTAATGGAATAAATGTTCAAGTTCTTATTTTGTTGTTCACGCATTACTTATATGACAGACATGTTCTGTTGCATCCCCAAATCATTTTTTAAACTCATCACCTAGCCTAATAGTCTTTGTACTTTTTACTTATTTGCACCTTCACTTATTGTTATTCTCATTTTGAAACATAGGATAATGGACCCCCACGATACCTTGTATAATCGAAATGAGAGTGATGAGTACGTAGTGAAACAGTTTCCATCTTGACCATGTACCGCATCTTGTACATTTTATGTGAGTGTAATACATTTCATTGCTCGTTTTCTAGGGTGACGCCAAGTTCATATGGAACTGAAGTTGAACGGGAACAGTAAGCACAGAAATTTGCTTCATGTGTGGACATCAGCCAGGAAAATGTGCCAGAAAAACTGGGATAGCACAGTCAGCGGTAGAATTCGAACCTACCTCCTCCCAGTGACCACTTGGTCACCGACTGCTGGCGAGACAAGGCAATGTGTCATCTGTAACAAGAAACGTATTACTCAACAATTATTGCATGCTTTGGACACTGTTACGGCATCAGCAGCGTGGTTAGTGCTGTTAGTGCAGGGCACTGCAAGCGAGACTGAACTGGTTCAGCAAATGTTGTGTGATGTGTGTGAGAATAACTTCCAGGGAATCGCCGATGGATCTGTTCGTACCAGAGCTGCGATTGGCCACCTTTCAGCTAACTTTAATCTGTTTTGAGGATTTTCGTGAAGATATTGTATTGCGTTTTACCTTGTGTTTAATATAGTACCCTCTGTGGCATGTTTTGAGAGAAGGATGCAATCAACTGGGCACTGCTATGGTGGAGTATGGTGTAGTTACCTCGTAGCTTATCTAGCTACTTGAGACAGAACATTTTTTTGTCTCTTTTGAGCAGAGTGTTCGGCTGTTCGGTAGCGGGCCACCCTCCATGACAGAAGTGAGTCAGGTGGACATTCTTTGTTCTGTTTGTGACCGACATGTCTTTATCCTTGAAGCTCAATGCACATGGCAAGCAGGTCACGATGTGAACTGTTACATGCATGTTATTGCAAGAGATGTAAATTAGGTAGCAGTGTTGAGATGGCGGGCTTCCGTCGGCACCGTAGCTCAGTTGACTCCCTTATGGACCTTGTGACTGCTGTTGAAGTCGCCAAGAGCTGCAAGAGGATTGTCGAAGCTGTTTTCCTTGATGTCAAACGTGCCTATGATACGGTCAGTCACACTTATGTATTGCACACCCTCCTCCGGGCTAGAGTGACTCACAGGCTTTTTGTCTGGGTGGCTGACTTCTTGTCCAACAGAACCATTTTCGTCCGCACTTGGGAAGGGGACACGCAAAAAACAGTTTTGACCCAAGGGGTTCCTCAAGGAAGTGTATTAAGCCCCATCCTCTTCAATTTGGTTATGGCGGATATCAAGCGTCGCGTTCATCGCAAAGTTCAGCTCTCCGTATACGCAGACGATGTGTGCGTTTGGACCACAGGTAAATCAAGGCCAGCGATTCAACGCCGCCTTCAACACTCGTTGGATGCTGTTCAGCATTACTTCACCAAGGCTGGCATGGACATCTCGGCTGAGAAGACAGTTGTGCTCCCGTTCACGCGGAAACGCATGCGCGCCTTCCCTCTTTCGCTAGGCAATAATACACTCAGCCAGGTGAAGTGCCACAAATTCCTGGGTGTTATCTTGGATGCCAATCTCTCGTGGAGCGCCCATATCAGGTACCTGGAAGCGAAAGTTCAACGCTGGACCAATGTCATTTCTCACTTCGCTGGCGCTGCATGGGGGATTGATCAGGAAGCGCTCCTATCGATTCATGGGGCATTGGTTCGGGGAACCATTCTCTACAGCCTCCCGGTCTTACATGGCATCTCAAGAACATCTGAACAGAGACTTCGGTGTATGTTGGCCAGAAGCTTGAGGATCTGCCTCGGTGTACCCCGCGCCGCTGAAACGCGCATGGTGGTGGCAGAGGCCCGCGAGCTGCCAGTAGAGGTCTTACGTCTCAGAGAAACTGTGCGCCATTATCTACGTCTCGTCGCGGAACACCGTCGTCACCCCTTGGTTTCGAAGCTCAACAGGCGGAGGCAGAGCAACATTTCTCACTGCATCGCTGCTGTAAAGCCCTTGCTACCGGCTTTTGTTGGAAGCGCAGTCGTCCCCAGGTCCCCTCCGTGGGTCTTTTCGATACCTTCGATCTCCATTACCATTCCTGGGCTCAAGAGCAAGAGGGATCACGTTGCAGCACCCGTGTTGAAACAACTTGCGTTAGACATGATGCAGTGCCGTTATCCTTCGCACACTGCAGTATTCACAGATGGGTCGACCAACTTACACGGCTCCACTGCTGCCTTTACAATCCCGACTATGTCGTCGTGCCACGCATACCGTCTCTCGCACCGCACCTCATCTACGTCTGCAGAGTTGCATGCCATTTTGTTCTTCCTCAAGCACATTGCATCAGCCGCTATCAGCAGCTGGGTGATATACTGCGACTCCAAGGCAGCTCTCCAGTATATAGCGAACATGGGTATTCGTGGATCACTTGCGCCTGTGGTGGTGGACATACTGGAGGAACTAAGCCGTCTTGAGATCAGCGGGCACTCTATCTACTTCCAGTGGGTTCCTGCCCACTGCGGCATCCGCGGCAATGAAGAGGCTGACGAGGCTGCAGCAGCTGCGTATCATTCCCGATCAAGCGTGCGGATTACCCTCCCCAAAGGCGACAGGCGAACCTTCCTAAATGATGTGGTGAGGCCTCTCGCACATGCGCAATGGTCTCGAGACGTTCCATCAAGAGTTCTGATGCGTGAAGTGGACCCTGACTTTGGCTTCACCATGCATTCTCGTATGCCTCGCCATTTTGCGTCGCTGATACACAGGCTTCGTCTTGGGGTTGCATTCACCCCCCATTTCAAGCATCTGATCGGCCGCTCTGACTCGATGCTCTGCTCTCGCTGTGCTGTTTTGGCGGACACCAAGCATGTGCTCCTCGACTGCCATCTATACACCTCCCAAAGAGCAGATCTACAGTGTCGCCTGCAGTCGATCACGGCCGCACCACTCACATTGGCAACCATTCTCGGCCCTGGGTCTAACCAGACTGACCATCGTCAAGTTCTTGAGTATTTCAAGATTTTTCTCCGGGACACTGGTCTCCTCTCTACCCTATAATCTGCCTGCGTACCTGTGTGTTGTGTGTGTATTTTTGTGTGCTGTGGTTTTGCCTACCGTTCTGATGTCATACTGACTCCACTGACTATCCCTATTTAGCATCGTTCATCACCTCATCATCAGGACACATCACATCCTGCCCCATTGTGCCTTGGGGTAGTGGGCGGCACCTTAAGTGGCGAATTTCCCCATCCATTATCATTAACTTATTTGTTGTTGTTGTGGGCAGTGCCATTTGCCATGCACTAGATATTTGTGCATGGTTTTGTGCTCGCAGCAACTGCCATATACCAGTCTTTCATGATGTGCGTGTTTATGTGAATTGTACTCATAACCCAGATTGGGAATGCACAAAAGTGTCTTGTTTGCATTGCTTGACAACTTTGAGCATAACATACTACATCAATCATTTCTTCAAAGTTAACGGCAGTTTATTCTACGAGGAAAGTTTTAATTCACTTTCATTTCATGCTCTTTTCATGTCACTTTTTCCTCTCAGACTTGCTCATTGCTCAGGGTTGCTCGTTTACCCTTTAAATTTATTCATAAGAATTGTCAAGGTTACAGATAACTGATTTCTGTTCCACATGATCTTGACTTTTTTCCATTTTTCCAGGTATATACCTATACTAAGATCTGGTTTTGTAAATTACAAATATCATTGGATACCGATGTCATGTTCGCTTCACCAAATAAATTATTTGGAAAACCACTTGATCACATACCTAAGTCCATCGGAAATGGGTATATGCAGGAGAAGGAAACTTCTCCTGTATGCGCCTCAATGCACAGCCAGGGATCCTTCTCCTCTGACCTGTACCAAGCCCTCTTCCATAGGCAAGAACAAACTCCCGGTATGCGGTGTGCCGTAAAGCCCTAGAGAGAACGGCATAAATATCATGGACAAAAAGGAACACACACATATATCATATCTCTACTCTCATAAGCATATAGACCTCAGATTTGGAATGGCACCAAATGGTGTCACAAAAAACAGTCAAAGCCAAATTATTGACCACAGCCCTACAGAAACTGCTCAAGCTATGTTTGCAATAATTCCTTTAGCATGTTGGTGTGGCACAAGAAATAGTGGTGTGACTGCCAGTACCAGCTTGACTAACTGCAATTACTCAGTTTTGTTCCTACGATTGCTGCTATGTACAGTCTTATCGCCAGATATGTTGTATACCTGTGATCGTTGCTGTCGCCGTTGCTGCCCTCCATGTACATTGGAGCGTCTCTCCTAAGGAATCTGCAGCGCACCTCGAGTTGTTTCCTGAACAATTCGTGCTGCGTGACACAGTCTGCAGGTTCTTCATCGCACAACGCTGCCAAATCGTCAAGCTCCATGCAACAGACGAACTCGTCTGGCTCTTGTGGACGGCATTGCCCGCAGGTGCATAAACATAAAAAACATCATACGCGAGTTATGCGCATTTTTTGTGAAGTGAATCCTTACCAGTTCCTGGTATCGGAGCGATCCTGAACATAGGACTCTTCGGATTCCTCAGAATCGACGTCGTGCCTTGCACTGTCAACTGGACGAGGGTCGGACGAAACCAGAGAATCATCCTCCGTGGCGAATACGCGTCTCACACGCACGGAACTGTCCACATCAAGCTGTCGCTGCGAATAACCTTCGTCTGTGTCCGTGTATTCCGATCCCAAATCTCCGTCCATAGTGTCGTACGGCTTGGCCTTCGGAATTGCAAGACAGCGTACCTCTGTTCACTCCGTCCGGCGTCTCCGGCGGGGTCGCGCGTGCCCGCTGGATGTAGTGTGACGTCACGCCACCGCCGGCGCAGTTGCCTTGGAGGAAGAAAATTTTTGCGCCCTCCTCTCCACGTCTCAGTTTCGGTTTGATTATTTCACTTTTGAAGCACATTTCATCACATAAGAACGAATCAAAGTTTACGGCAGGTATTTGGAGGCTATTATGCACCAAGAACCGTGTTCAGCTATTTTTATTTTATTTCTTTCAATTGTTCCGAAATCTCCCTTTAAGGTCCATTTCTCACCTAGAGCTGTACGTACACGTAGTGATTAGGCGTTTGCATTTATTCACTGAATGGCCATTATAGGTCCATTGCAACAAAACATCGCAACAGACATCGTTGGTGCAGAGCTGATTCCTGCTAACACACACGCCATCAGGGCCGCTTGTCCCATGATTTTTTTTTTTCGCGGGGCCACCAACAGAGGATGCATTGTATTCATTTGTCCACACGTGTTAATCTTGGTCTGCAGCGCCGAGATGTCAACATCGCTTCCTGTTTAACCCAAAAAGTGTAGGAACTCCGTATTACAATGCACGGACACGCGGCAGGGATACAGAGATGCACGGATAAACGCGCGGACTGTGCGTAAAGGAGCAGGATACGGAAATGTACTTGGGTGGTAGATGATTTCGTATATATGCACGAGTGGGGCAACAAAGTGTTTTTTTCTACCTTGAAATATATGAAAGATCTGTTAGTATACCCACAACCCATGCCCATGTCCAACACCCAGGATCGCTCGCGCCTTATGATGCTATTTATTTATTTATTCACATACCGCAAAGGCCCTAACAGGGCATTACATGGGGGTTGGCACATAGAGGCTGGTAGATACAATACAACGTTAATCGTGAGTACACGGCTAAACAGGCACAGATATGCAGCGGTGCGAAATTGATGAGAGTTAGTAAGTTCGACTATGTGGTTAGGGAGGATATTCCTCGAAATGGCCGTTGGCGGAAAAAATGAGTTCGTGAAATGGGGGGGGGGGGGGGGGGGAGGAGACGTACGGCACTGTTGTCGTTCTACTTTGTGAGGATGGTCAATGCGTGGAAAAACTGTTCGCGCTGGTGTTATGTTATCTCTACAGAGAGGAGGATTGTGATAGAACCTGTGGAATAAGCATAGTCTTGCAATGAACCTACGATGTTGCAGAGATGGAATGCCTGATGATGATTTCATGCTTGTGACACTTGCTGAATATGAGTGATTAGAAACAATGAACCGGACCATATCGTTCTGGATGGACTCGATGTCACTCGATGTGGACACGGTGTGTAAGGTATTGTTGCGGGGGATCCCATATTGCTGAGGCATATTCCAGTTTCGGACGAACAAAAGTAGTGTATGCGATATGGCGAACTTCAGGGGAAGCAAGCTTCAAATTACGGCGAAGAAAACCAAAGGTACGAGAAGCATTGCTTATAACAGAGCAAACGTGATCATTCCATGTGTGTCAGAAGAAATAATGACTCAGAGATATTTGTACTGATTATTAACAAGAATCGCGGAGCCGCATAGGGTGTAGGAAGGGCTGATGGTTGCAGTAGTGCGAGAAAAAGGGACGTAACAGCATTTAGATATGTTGAACGAAACAAGCCACTTCTCACACCAAGTTTCCAGAGCCTGTAGGTCACAGGCAGAAGATGTTTATCTTGTGATGAGCGGACTGATCTGTAGATGATATATTCGTCAGCGAATAGGCGTATACTCGATGAGACACAATCAGGGAGGTCGTTGATGTAGACAGAGAAGAGGAGGGACGAAAGTGGACCGGAGGCGGTCAGTTAAGAACATATGAATCCAGGAGAGAACATATGCATCAAGGCCTAGCTGTGAGAGTTTTACCATTAATCTAGCGTGCGGTACAGAATCAAAGGCTTTAGCAAAGTCCAGGAACACGGCATCTGTTTGAGTGGAACTGTCCATATTTGAATGGAGGTCGCGGATAAAACCAGCTAGTTGTGTTTCACACGAGAAATTTTTACGGATGCCATGCTGGCAGGGGGAAAAGTAAGCATTTGACTCTAGGAAGTTGATTACCTGCGAATATATAATGTGTTCCGTGATTTTGCAGGGGACGCTGGTAATGGAGATTGGTCTATAGTTTAACGGTGAATGGGTGTCACCACTTTTATGCACTGGTATTATCATTCCCCGACTGGCAGAACTGAACTATTAAGTGATTGTTGGAATATTGCAGCAAGAAATCTCCTCGAGTGAGCCTTTGTGGTTTTAAGAATTTTTCTGTTTATTCCATCGAAACCAGCAGAGGAGGAAGCTTTGATGGAAGAGATAATCTTTTCAATGCCAGCAGGAGATATCGCTATCGGTGACATGCTATTGAAGACGGATGTGGGAGGCGCGGCAGGGTGGGGGGTGGGTGGGGGGGGGTTGTGTCTTCGTTGGTGAACACGCTTGCAAATGCGTTATCGAAGATAAGAGAACATTGGTTATCTCTAACAAAATTACCATCACGATATTTCAGTTGGATGTTTACCGGTGGAGATTTTGGGTTTATAACTTGTCGGGTTTGGAGATAGTGGCTCATCTCGCGGCCGGTGCAGCCGCTTATCGTCCGTTGATATCGTACACGTGTAGTAGTAGGGGGCGCTGAAGACTGTCATCGATACCCTTAAAAAGGCGGGCGTGTTTGTATTGTGACACTTCCCGGGGGATCCTCGAGCTGGTCACGGATTCTTGGCATCACAGGGTATGCAAGTATGGTAATAAATTGTTGTTTCTCTGCTATTTGAATGGTTGTTTCGTACTACCTCCGGCGAGGCGAACGGATGCGGAAGGCCCCGAGAGTGGGAGCCCTGTGCCCAGTTGGGCAGGGGCGGTAGTTTTCCCACAATGGCGCCCAACGTGGGGCACGAGTCCGTTCTGTGGAGGGTTCCCGTATGTCATGTGCCACGTATGTTGGCGGTTTGGGCCGGCAAGTTGTTTTCGGCGTTGCTAATTGTTTTATGTTTGTTCTCCGTGACCAGCTCGTCGCTCCCGGTCAGTTGTAAGCTGCTACGTGGCTGCGACTCTGGAGCAAGACTGAGGCACTCGCAGTTCCCCGGCCCTGCTCTAGTAGGACGCCTGACTTGGTCGCAGTAGTACCCGCAGGGCTCGCGCGGCAGTCCGACGTATCGATGGCGTCTCATCCACGACTCCGCATAGGTTAGCGTCCGCAGTGCACGCGCTACCGCTACCTGACGCCACGTCAGCTACGCTGGCGGCACGCTCGGAGAGGCCGTTCGCGGGCATCGGCTGCAGCCGAGTTGCACGTCATTCCATGACTCCCAGCACGGTTCATGAACGAATTTCTCCTGCCGGATAACGAACGCAGTTTCCGAAAGGAGCTGCATAAGCGTACTCAGCTTTGCGACGAGAGCCATGTAGAATTCGTTCGGGCTTCACTTCGGCCGTTCAGTAGGGTTGTTTCCTCTGCGACTGAAGTGCGGAAGGTCGCATCGGCTATCCGTCAGTGCCACTCACGCGTTCGCCCAATTTTCGAGCCCGTCACTTCACCAGCCGGGAAGGATGCCGTAGGAAGTTCGTGCTATAGAAGGCGACCTCTTAGCTGAACTCGAATACCATCCCCGCCTACGCCGGATCAGGCGTTAGAACCGCGTTGCACGTGTTCGACGGGGATTAATTTCGGTTGAGCGCCGACATGCAGACGGACTCACGACCGGTACAGTACTGCCTACAGTATGCGACCTTACAGGCCGTGTAGGTGGCCGCCGAAACGTCGGTCACTAGGACCTACTGCTCCTGACTCGTCCTGGCATTCAGTTCGCTGTCATTCACACGACCGCGACTTCATAGTGATTAGAGGGTCCAACAACGCCTCTTCGCCAGGAGATTCCTTCTGGTCACTTTCCTGTATTACCTTTCCTTTTTTTATTTTAGGCGTCCCAGCAAACTCGGAATACAGCAGTTCTCGCCGCAGGAGGCCCTACCTCCGCGTCCCTCCACCGCGCCAGGACAGAGGCCGCCCGGGCTTCGAGGGTTCGAGATGCCGATGTGGTAGCAGCCCTTGCGATTATCCAAAGACACAGACCCGAAATGTTACGGGACATGGAGCAGCAACCGGCAGAGCCGCCAAGAGGAAATGACGTCCTAATCGACATTCCCGACGACGACATAGACGACCTTCTCTGAAAATATGAACTGAATTGGTGTATGTGATCGCGCCCTGGGACCTCTTTTGTGTTTCAGTGCCGTGACGGCACGTCGAGTTTTTTGGTCGGGGGAGTGTCGGGTTTGGAGATAGTGGCTTATCTCGCGGCCGGTGCAGCCGCTTATCGTCCGTTGATATCGTACACGTGTAGTAGTAGGGGCGCTGAAGACTGTCATCGATACCCTTAAAAAGGTGGGCGTGTTTGTATTGTGACACTTCCCGGGGGATCCTCGAGCTGGTCACGGATTCTTGGCGGCTCTAGGACGTTCCGGTACACGGACATTTCGGTACACGGACATTTCGGTACACGGACATTTCGGTACACGGACATTTCGGTACACGGACATTTCAGTGGACGGGCATTTCGGTACACGGACATTTCGGTACAAGGACGTTTCGCTAGGGCTGTCCACACGTTGTCACGTCGCTACCGTGGTAGTGATAAATTGATCAGATGCTATCGCCTCTTCGGAGCCTATATTTTATATATATACTCAACAATATTGCCAGTTAGTGGGATACTGATGAATAATGCATTGGTATATCATCGTGAACAGCATCTGTGTGATGACACCACTATAAGAGGGTGTTTTTTCAAGCGGTACAGAATTAATGATAAAGCTACGCGAGCCGTACTTGGATGCGGTTTTAGCATGCCCTGACGGAAATCCCACGCCTTGTGATTGTGTGACCGTGTATGTGACTTTCCAGTTTGTTTTGTGTTCTTCCTTTCCTTTTCTTTGTCTTTTCCTTTTGTTTTCTTCTTTTCCTTTTCGTTTTTCTTCTTCTTTGTCCTCCGCTTTTGTTCTCTTCTTTTTCTTTCCTTTCTTTTCTTCCCCCATTTTCCATTTTTTGGAATAGCAAGCCGACCTCCGTCTGGCTGACCTTTCCTTTCTTTTTCTTAATAAACATATTCCCCCCACGAGTTTTTTGTGTCTTCTAATTCGAATACTATTATACTACTGTCAATGTTCGCACGCGGCTTTTGAAGGCGCTGTGACGAAATTCAAAGTTCTCGGAAATACATCACAC
The DNA here is from genome assembly GCF_037126465.1 of Ornithodoros turicata. Classification (NCBI taxonomy): domain Eukaryota; kingdom Metazoa; phylum Arthropoda; class Arachnida; order Ixodida; family Argasidae; genus Ornithodoros; species Ornithodoros turicata. The sequence goes on along the minus strand of NC_088201.1, from coordinate 120,807,738 downwards.
GTGTTAAAACATTCTCATACAACACTGTCTCAGGGCTTGCCTTCTCGGAATCAATTTCCTTCTTAGGATATAACACAAAGCAAACCAATTTGAACGCACTCTTACTTTCACTATCTCTGCTGTAAGCTTTCTCCAACGGTATGCGGACGTTACGGTACAGGACCTTTCGGTACAGGATTCGGTCAATACTACTGATTATAGTTTATCAGTCGATTTCTTTATCAAAGCTTTTGATGACAAAAAAAATAATATTTCACAAAGCAGGCGACCCTTTTTTTAATGTCCACACCCTTTCCTCGAAATCTTCAACGCCGGCGTGAGGTTTAAATTATTCATCTCCCAAATTTTTTACCGTGGCCCAGCTCACGTTGTTTTCGAATCCGATTTGTTAAAACCATGTGATATAGCGCGGAAGATAAATAATGAGATTGTCCACTTGAATGTCCATTGTTCATGAATTGTCCGCTCTACGTTGGGTGACGAGCTGTCTGCCTGGGTAGAATGGTGGCACATTACACGTATATTTACCTGCTGATTTTTCTTTGTCTCGGAGTTCTCACACTAAAACATTTTGCGGATGAATGTTCTCGCAAAGTAAATTGCTGTGTAATGACAGAAAAAGTGTGGTGTATTGATTGAATAAACTCGTCTGTCTTGCTGCATTTCCTTCTGCTTATTTGTATTTTTTCTCTTTTGCTACATTTTCTTCTCGTTTCTTTCCTTTTCTTGGGAACAGCAAGCCGTTTGTAGTGGCTGATATTTCCACCTTATCGTTTTCTTTTCTTTGTGTCATTGAACTATCTGCCCTCATGAACCAGCACACTTTCGCCAGTCCGTCACCGCAGCATGCAGCGATTCCTCCAAGAAAACGCGAACTGTAACAGTGGTACAAAAACATCGACAAGCGTAGTAGGTCTGAATGTTGCCGGCGACTTGTACCGAAGCGTCCGAAGGCGATAGCATCTCATCAATTTATCACTACCACGGAAGCAACGTGACAACGTGTAGGCAGTCCTAGCGAAACGTCCTTGTACCGAAATGTCCGTGTACCGAAATGTCCGTGCACCGAAATGCCCGTGTACCGAAATGTCCGTGTACCGAAGTGTCCGTGCACCGAAATGTCCATGTACCGAAATGTCCGTACCGAAACGTCCTGTACCGAAAGGTCCTGTACCGTAACGTCCGCATACCATTCTTGGCATCGCAGGGTATGCAAGTATGGTAATAAATTGTTGTTTCTCTGCTATTTGAATGGTTGTTTCGTACTACCTCCGGCGAGGCGAACGGATGCGGAAGGGACTATTCTCTAGAGATCTGGCCTAGGATTTTCCCTCTCCCTCGCGCGCCCCGCCCACCCGGAGCGCGCCAATGGGAGGACGCGTGGGCGGAGTCGACTTTCATTGCCATCTGGGGGCAGAGGTTTGAACGTAGACGGAGACGTGCTTTTCGCGCTGCTACGTCCACTGGGTCGTTCCATTCACCATGGCCCTGAGTTGGCCCGTGTTCCAGAGACGGCGCTGCTCGATCTGTGAACCTAGGGACGCGCGTTCCTTGGGACCACGAAAATGGTCGGCGATAAGCACTGTGTCTGAGCGATGATCGCGTTTGTTTGTTTGTTTTTGCTTTTAATGAACGTTTTATGATGGCTTGTTTTTGCTTTTAATAAACGCTTCATGATCGGCGTCTCTGAGCGATGCCCGCGTTTGTTTGTTTGTTTTTGCTTTTAATAAACGCTTCATGATCGGCGTCTCAGAACGATGCCCGCGTTTGTTTGTTTGTTTTTGCTTTTAATAAACGCTTCATGATCGGCGTCTCTGAGCGATGCCCGCGTTTGTTTTTGCTTTTAATAAACGCTTCATGATCGGCGTCTCTGAGCGATGCCTGCGTTTGTTTCTTTGTTTTTGCTTTTAATGAACGTTTTATGATGGCTTGTTTTTGCTTTTAATAAACGCTTCATGATCGGCGTCTCAGAGCGATGCCTGCGTTTGTTTCTTTGTTTGTTTGTTTTTACTTTTAATGAACGTTTTATGATGGCTTGTTTTTGCTTTTAATAAACGCTTCATGATCGGCGTCCTTGGGCGATGCCCGCGTTTGTTTGTTTGTTTTTGCTTTTAATGAACGTTTTATGATGGCTTGTTTTTGCTTTTAATAAACGCTTCATGATCGGCGTCTCTGAGCGATGCCCGCGTTTGTTTGTTTGTTTTTGCTTTTAATAAACGCTTCATGATCGGCGTCTCAGAACGATGCCCGCGTTTGTTTGTTTGTTTTTGCTTTTAATAAACGCTTCATGATCGGCGTCTCTGAGCGATGCCCGCGTTTGTTTTTGCTTTTAATAAACGCTTCATGATCGGCGTCTCTGAGCGATGCCTGCGTTTGTTTCTTTGTTTTTGCTTTTAATGAACGTTTTATGATGGCTTGTTTTTGCTTTTAATAAACGCTTCATGATCGGCGTCTCAGAGCGATGCCTGCGTTTGTTTCTTTGTTTGTTTGTTTTTACTTTTAATGAACGTTTTATGATGGCTTGTTTTTGCTTTTAATAAACGCTTCATGATCGGCGTCCTTGGGCGATGCCCGCGTTTGTTTGTCTGTTTTTGCTTTTAATGAACGTTTTATGATGGCTTGTTTTTGCTTTTAATAAACGCTTCATGATCGGCGTCCTTGGGCGATGCCCGCGTTTGTTTGTTTGTTTTTGCTTTTAATGAACGTTTTATGATGGCTTGTTTTTGCTTTTAATAAACGCTTCATGATCGGCGTCCTTGGGCGATGCCCGCGTTTGTTTGCTTTATTAAACATATGGAACACGCGTTGTTAGAATGATCTTGATAAGACGTCCGCGGAATCGTTGCGCCCGTGTTTGGTTGATAGTAGTTTATTAAAAACAAAAACAAGCCATCATAAAACGTTCATTAAAAGCAAAAACAAACAAGCAAACGTGGGCATCGCTCAGAGACGCCGATCATGAAGCGTTTATTAAAAGCAAAAACAAACAAACAAACGCAGGCATCGCTCAGAGACGCCGATCATGAAGCGTTTATTAAAAGCAAAAACAAGCCATCATAAAACGTTCATTAAAAGCAAAAACAAACAAACGCGGGCATCAATCAGAGACGCCGATCATGAAGCGTTTATTAACAAGCCATCATAAAACGTTCATTAAAAGCAAAAACAAACAAACGCGGGCATCAATCAGAGACGCCGATCATGAAGCGCTTATTAACAAGCCATCATAAAACGTTCATTAAAAGCAAAAACAAACAAACGCGGGCATCAATCAGAGACGCCGATCATGAAGCGTTTATTAACAAGCCATCATAAAATGTTCATTAAAAGCAAAAAAAAAACAAACGCGGGCATCAATCAGAGACGCCGATCATGAAGCGTTTATTAACAAGCCATCATAAAACGTTCATTAAAAGCAAAAACAAACAAACAAACGCGGGCATCGCTCAGAGACGCCGATCATGAAGCGTTTATTAAAAACAAAAACAAGCCATCATAAAACGTTCATTAAAAGCAAAAACAAACAAACAGACAAACGCGATCATCGCTCAGACACAGTACTTATCGCCGACCATTTTCGTGGTCCCAAGGAACGCGCGTCCCTAGGTTCACAGATCGAGCAGCGCCATCTCTGGAACACGGGCCAACTCAGGGCCATGGTGAATGGAACGACCCAGTGGACGTAGCATCGCGAAAAGCACGTCTCCGTCTACGTTCGAACCTCTGCCCCCAGATTGCAATGAAAGTATGGCCAGTATGGCCATACTCAGTATGGCCAGTAAGCTCAGTATGGCCACAATACACTTATTCGCGGCAAAGCGTTTGAGCGGTGCAAACGATTCGGAGACGGCCGTACATCAGTGCAGGACGATCCCGGCCGTGGCGGCTCAGAGCCCAGTGTCAAGAGTTCCTGAGAACACCCAGCTTGTGGAGTACCTGATCCTCAAGGACTGACGGATAACATGTCTCGAACTGGCTCGAACGACGGACATTTCTGTGGGAACGTTGAACACTATCAATCATGAAGACTTCCAGTTTCAGAAAATGAGTGCCCGTTGGGTCCCGAGCCAGCTCTCCGTGTTTGACCGGCAGAGAAGACTGGAAATCTCCCAAGAGCTAAGGTACCGTTTCGACACTGAAGGACAGCCGTTCCTTGATCGGATCATCACATGCGATGAAACGTAGGTGCAACATTGCACTCCTGATTCTAAACGCGCATCAAAACAGTGGAAGCATCCGGGCTCGGCAGCTTCAAAGATGTTCCGAAGCACCCCGTCTGTAGCTAAGGTCATGGCCACGGTTTTGTGGGACAAGGCTGGCGTTGTTCATGTTGATTTTCTGCCCAGTGGTACCACCATCAATAGTGCATATTACTGCCAGGTTCTCAGGGATGTGCATAAGGTGCTGAAGCAAAAGTGGCTGGGCCTCATCACCAAAGGAGTCCTCCTCCTACAGGACAATGCACGGCCGCATACCGCGCATCTCACGACACGCACCTTACAGGAACTTTGCTGGGAGTTACTGCCACATCCCTCTTACAGTCCAGATCTCGCCCCCAGCCATTTTCATCTCTTCGGGATACTGAAGGCGTTCCTTGGGGGCCGCCACTTCAGCTGCGTCGACGAGGTCAAGAATGCGGTCCGATCATGGCTGCGACCCGCCGGTATGGATTTCTACGCTACTGGGATCCAACCCTCGTGAAACATTGGGACAAGTGCATTAGCGCAGCTGGAGATTACGTTGAAAAATAAAACTAATTTCTCGCCTGTAAGTTCATTTTACTTTTGCAAAAAATGAAAAGTCCCGGTTTGACTTGAACACCCCTCGTAGGATATGTGCTCTGGCCTCCCTTCAAATCCGCGTACTGGTCTTTTGGAATCGATGGCGACGATGATCGTTCGATTCCGTGTTTTCACAGAGCTCTCTGATAAATTTACGATTTTGCCAAATTATTCTATCGTTGACGGCCAGTCTTGGTTGCAACACCCCGCCATGGGTTCCGATGGGTTCCCTCAGAAGGCGGCGAAGCAGTTCCACCATTCGTGAACTTCTTTCTGCATACCAAGCCATCAGTGAGAATAAGGCAAAGTCTAGATGCGATTCTTGTGATCATTCCCCTTCGCGAGTTTCGCGGAGCTCGTACCCCGAGTTCGGGAAAGTATTACGTGACGTTCCACGCGGTGCGGGCCGTGGGAGTTCTGCGCGCCCAAGGTTCTGTGACCATTGGGAGCTAGAACTACCCGTTTGTGTTATTGACTTATTCAATGAAGGTCATCAGGGTATTTCGTCTTCCAATGAAGCTACCCGACGCAGACGTAAACCAAGTAATGTCGAGGTTAGGCAGGGTCATCAAGTCCCACCGCGAGAATTTCAGGGAATTGCCCACTCCCTAGGCGGGGGTACGCAAAGTGTTCCTCGAGATGTAGAAGGAAGTTCCCAAGTTCATCACCGTTCGTGACTTCTAGGCGATGTGCCTCTACTCGGGCATGCGTCGCCTGTGCCGTCGTTGTAGCCAGGAAGCCCATTTAGCCACCGATCGTGCTGCACCTCGGTGCAGGCGGACCGTTGTCTACGGCCACGAGGCTGCAGGACATCCGGCGCGGACCACTGAACTAGCCGCTGCCGCATAACGGCGTATGCTACTGTGACCAACGATACCACCATGCACGTTTGGGATGAAGGATCCGACGTTCCTCTTGATCTACGTCAGGAGCTCCGTCAGGATTTGAGCCTGCTAGGAGAGGAAGAGGCGCGTCAAGTGCCTGTGAACTTCGGGAAGGTGGCCGCCACTGCGACCCCCTATCGGACCCAAATTACAGTTGCCGCCAACAGATTGGCTGAAGAGGAAGGGGAGGAAGTCGGGGCCTCGGCCACCGTGGAGCGCCCGGTTGTGTGCCCTACACCTGTTTCTACTCCTGAGGACCGTCTGACTGACATCGGTTCCCAGTCTGCCAGCGATATCTCTGACGTGCCTTTGGTCATTGACTTTGACGTCGTTGAGGATGTCCCAGCACCGCTGTCACCACTGTCCGATGGACCAGAGACCTCCTCAGCTGTTAATCCCGCTAAGAGACCTCACACCTCCAGTCAGTCGCAAGAGTCTGGGGCAGTGTACGTTCAGGGAGAGGAAGAGAGAGAGACTGTCAAGAGCGCCAGGTCCCGTAGAAGAGCGGATCACAAGAAGACAAGGAATAGCGGCAGGCAGTCAGTGTCCCCACACCCCAGCTCAGATAATCAATATAACCACACTTAATATAAGCGGACTGCGTCAGCACGCGAAGCAGAGGATATTGGGTTCGCACTTGGACTCCTTAGAAGTCGACATAGCACTCCTTCAGGAAACACATTTCTCTGGCTGATCTGAAGCAAAGGACTTCGAAAACAGGATCGGGTTGAAGGGCTACTACAGCTTCGGCAACGCAAAGGAGTTGCCGTCATGCTGACCCGGCGGTTTCCTGGTAGTGTGCTGAGGCGCTCTTTCGATTTCGAGGAGAGACTAATTTCAGTTGATGTGTCAGGTTAAAGGTCGTGATCAACGTATTCTGTCTTTGCATGCCCCAACTGTCTATCAAGAAAGAAACGAATTCTTCAGAAGAATTGACCCGTATCTACATGGGAAGGGGAATGTGTTTCTTGGAGAAGACTTCAACAGTGTTGTTGACGGTACTCTCGACGGGCGGCACATCGAGGCATTAGCCGTAGAATTCCAAGGAGCTGGGCATCTTCTTTCGGCATGCAGGCTCACCGACGCCTGGGTCCACGTTCACGGTTCTACGGCTGGATTCACCTTCAGGGCAGAGGACCGGCATGTCCATCTGGACCGCTTCTATCTTTCGAGAAGCGTGCTTGCGTCGGTGACGGACTGTGCCATAGTACAAGACGGCACCTCACGGCAGTTCTTATCCGACCATAAGGCCGTCGTATGGAGTGCAGCGATCCGGCAGGCTTTGGTCCTCAATCGTCCCCGTGGCATCGTAGAACGTGAAAAAACAATGTGCAAGTTTCCGGCTATAACGATTCACAAGTAAAGAGAAAGGCTAGGTTGAGAGC